>NC_137966.1:19585775-19850775 GCF_963924665.1 Micromys minutus
GAGTGGGTGCTAGACACTTGTTGTTGTTTTTGTTTTGTTTTGTTTTGGGTTTTTTGTTTGTTTGTTTGTTTTCATACTGCCTGAGGATTCTACTTTTTGGCCTTTCTTTTTTTGAGCTTCATATGATCTGTGACTTTTTTTTGGGTATTCAGAGCTTTCTGGGGCTAGTATCCAATTATCAATGACTGTATATTATGTCTGTTCTTTTTTGATTGGGTTATCTCACTCAGGATTATATTCTTTTCCTAGAAATACATCCATTTTCCTAGGAATTTCATAAAGTCATTGTTTCTAATAGCTGAGTAGTACTCCATTGTGTAAATATGCCACAATTTTTGTATCCATTCATCTACTGAAGGACATCTGGGTTCTTTCCAGCTTCTGGCTATTATAAATGGGGCTGCTATAAACATTGTGGTGCATATGTTTTTGTTGTATGTTGGAGCTTCTCTGGGGTATATGCCCAGAAGTGGAATAACTGGGTCTTCAGGTAGGACTATGCTCAATTTTCTGAGGAACCACCAGACTAATTTTCAGAGTGGTTATACCAGCTTACAACCCCACCAACAGTGGAGGAGTGTTCCTCTTTCTCTGCATTCTCGCCAGAATCTGCTGTCATCTGAGATTTTGATCTTAGCCATTCTGTTAACATATTTTATGTAGAGAAATGAACATTTAAATTCTTTACCCATTTCTTTGCAAATATGTGACCCTTTTAAGGGTGGTTTTGATAGAGTCTTTGAGTGCACAATCTTCTCTATATGTGATAAAGTCTTTTATGTCTGTATTTGACCCTCTGTTTCCTATAGCTGTGGTTTCAAATTGTTAATAAGTACAACAGCAAACGACATTTCAACAAGGAATATAGCCCAGCTGTAGGACTGTGCTTGGTTCTCTAGCTAGAAAGTGGAGGGACCAGTCAGTGTATTCTCTGGGTGTTAGGCAGAGTGATTAGTGAGTGTTCAACCTATTGTTGACCTCAGGATTTCATACTGTTTATCCAGAGAGCTCACCTTATGAACAGAATGCTGGACAGTGATGGAATTTAGAGCCTTGGAGGAGTCTACTTTCTGTCTACTTTCACCTGGCTTTTTTGAAATATATCTTGGTATCCACTGAGGTGCATACAGCTCATATGCTCATGTGCCAACCATATCTGAACTTAAAATGAGCTGAAAATGCAACCATTCTGCACTAATCAGGACTGTTCTTTGTATGTATGCAAATGTGTGCATATGTGTGTAAGTCTGTATGTATCTGTATGATATGTGTTTTGGGGGTGTAAGAGTGTGTGTGTGTTTCTGTAGTGTTTGAATGAGAGTGTGTGTGTTTGTGTGTATGTGTGTGCATTTGTATTTGTGTATGTGAATGTGTTTTCTGTGTATGAGTGCCTGTGTATGTGTGGGTGTTTATGTACGAATGTATATGTGTATGTGTGTGCCTATATGTTTCATGTACATGTGCATTTGTGTATGTATGGTGTGTGTATATTTCTGTATGAATGTATATGTGCACATTTGTGTATGTATGTTATATGAAAGCATGTGGAGGTCAAAGATCAACATCAGGTATTCTTTACATGTCAAAGACCACAAGTTTTATGATAGGGTCTCTCACCAGAATCTGGAGTTCCCCAATTATTCAGTGCTGGTTGGAATTGGCCAGTGATCCCTAAGGATTCTGTCTCATCGTCTCTGGGATTGCAGGCATTCACCACCCTGCTCATATTTTCACAGATGGGTTCTGGGATTTGAACTCAGATCCCCATGCTTGTGATGCAAATACTTCATTACCTGGGCTTGGCTTTTCTGGTCCTGGCTGTATTCCTTCTGTGGCTTCTTGTTACATTGGTTGCATCTCAGAGAGAGGCAAGAGGAGCCCACATTCCTCAGGAGCTCACATTTCTCAGGAGTAATTAAGGCCACTTCCTGAGCCCCATGAATGAATGGGCAGCAACACAGAGTCGCAAGCCAGAAATCGTGCCGGGATACACAGCACTCAGCGCTACCACTTATCGGCAGAGACGACAAGAGCGAAGATTGTATTTATTTCTGATGGTTTGTCCTCATCATGCCACGTCATTTCCTGCATCCTCCAGCAAAACTCATAAGTGATGGAGGACAGAGCTGCACGTGGGGGGATTGCCATCACCACAATGAGCACTCCACATGGAAGACCTGTTGATTCCTTTTTTCCTTGTTCTTCGGAGGGTCCGAGAGACGGGTCTGGATATTGACTTTGATTAAAGATGTGAGGCACAACCCTCAGACTCAGAGACCCAGAAACAAGACCCTGTGTAATAGAATGGCTTAAAGGGAAGGGTAGCCTCTGAGAATGAAGCACGGGTTACAAGAACTTCACCTGACCAATCCCCCAAATACAATCTTATGTGATAGAAGATCTGTGTGTGCATTCTGTGTGAGCCTGGTCCTCTTGCCGCTAGATTACTAACCCTGCACATGTCAGAATCACCCAGCTCTTAAAAATCCTCATGCTAGGCTGGTGCTAGAGCTACAGAGTAAAACTTTTGGGTGGTGCTTTAAGCCCTGGGTTCAAGACCAATAACCAGACTGAAACAAATAACCCAGAAAAGAATCAAATAACCTAGTCCCTCTCCCGAGAAGATGCACACATCTCCCTTGGGTAGATGCTGGGAATCAGGATAGGAGAGGCTCTAGGATGGGGGTAGCATGCAGCCAAGATTTCAAGGGGCTATGCTGGTGGTGAGGACAGGCAGATCTCACGCTGCCACCGTTTCTCCTTAGATGAGGGACAGCTGGGATGTGATGTCTGGGTAGAAAGACAGGCCTGGTTTTAGGGTTAACATCTGGAAACTTGGCTGCATTTCCAGCCTCAAATCCTGTTGTTTGTTTGTTTTATAGATGCTGACAGATGTCCCTTGAATTCCATTTGCCAGGTGTTCCCTTCATAAAGTTTTGACCATAAACTTTGTGATTTCTCACTTCTCTGGAGCAAGTGGGCCAGCTGGGAGGAGAGAGAGTTTATACCTCCGCAGCTTTTAGAATTTTTATTTTTACAATTTAGTTCGTTGACAGTTTCATACATATATTTAACACATTCCAGGTACTATATCTCCTCAACCTGTCTTATCTTCATAACCAGCTCTGCTACCCTCTTCCCCTTGGCTGTCTTTTTTCCCAATTCATGTCTCCTGTATTTACTGTGTGATCCCTTTGGTTAGACTGTGGCCGTGTACTGGGACTTTCTTCATTTTCTTTCTATTGTTGTGATAAAACTCTACGACTAAAATCAACTTATTTCAGTTTACAGTTGTAGTCCATCATGGAGGGAGTTGTGGGAGAAATTCAGGACAGGAATCTGGAGTCTGGAGTGTAGCAGAAGCCGTGGGGGGTTGTGCTACCTAGATGCTTGCTGCCAGTGGCTTATGCATCCTGCTTCCTAATACAGCCAGGACCATGAGGCCAGGGGTAAAAGCAGGCACATTGAGCTGGACTTTCCCACATCAGTCACTAATTAAGAACATTCCCCATGGGCTTGCCTACAAGCAATCGGATGGTGGCATTTTCTTATCTGAAGTCCCTCTTTCCAAATATGACTATGATTGTATCAAGCTGACAAGATAATCCAGCACAGAGACTGGATTCTGGTGAGGTCACCAGTAGGCAACCAGTGGAAGGTAGTGTCTTCCCTTGCCCCTGAATTTTTATATAGGAACTAGTTCTGCATTGAGGGCACAGGGTTGGCGAGTGATCACCAGGGTCTATGGCCTCCACTTCCCCAGGGCTGGGATTACTGATGAGCCGCCATGCTTAACCCTTTTCAGGTGTTGGAGGGATGTATTAGAGCACCAGCGCTTGTTTAGCAAGGACCGAAATGACTGAGCCACCTCCCCGGCTCAGGACCCAGGATTCCACACCCCGAGATGCATTTTTAAATGTTCTCAGCTCATTATCTTCCAGGCCTTCCTCAGTAACAATGCCTTGAAGGGAACTTGGAAGTCTGAGACTTTTAACAAGTTCTCAGGAGAATTGGTCATCTGGCTACTGGTGTCCAGCAACTAGAGAAGACCCTGGGAATGGATTCGAAATTTCTAAAGACGTTTTAATTTAGGTTATTAGGGCTGAAGGAGAGGAAAAATTCTAGCTTCTAGAATTTTTAAAAATCAAGCATTAGAATACCGTGTTTTATTTCTGTGAATGTTATAATGACCAGACCAGTTCTCTCTCTCTCTCTCTCTCTCTCTCTCTCTCTCTCTCTCTCTCTCTCTCTCTCTCCCTCCCTCCCTCCCTCCCTCCCTCCCTCTATCCCCCTTTCCTCCCTCCCTCCCTCCCCCCTCTCTCTCTTACACACACACACACACACACACACACACACATACACACACTGAGATGTTAGGCATACTGGAAGTCATTAGGGTTATAAATCCTAATAGCTCAGCTTCAGTTCCTTTATTAATCTTTATGTTCTCCTCTCTATCTACCTTTTTCCTCTCTTCTTCCCCATCTCCAAACATCCTTTCTTTGTGCCTGCCCCTCTGTGTGCATATTCACAAAATAGACTAGCTATTTCTGCCTTTTATGGTTTTCCCCCATAGTTAAATGATTCCAGAATCAATACCAAGGAGCCGAGGTAACCACGGTCCCCCACTCATGCACAAGTGGGGAGCGAATGCTTCAGACACCTGTCGCCTTTATTCATCTTTGTCAGCGCTGTTGTCCACAGACAGTCTGCTTCTGGAATTGCCAGACAACAACAAACACAGTGTGGGGCAACTTGGAGCCTGAGAAAAGCTCACCCAGGACCTGTGTGCTGCCTGTGCCACCAGGGGGCGCAGTTTCTACCCTCCTTACACTGAAAAACAATCTTCCAAATGAGCTGAGGTGATGAGAAATCTCAGTGCTTGGAAGGCTGAGGCAGGAGGATCATCATGAACCTGGGGTAGGTGATGAGTTGAAGGCCAGCCTGAGGTATATGATACTCTGTCCCTGATTCCTTTCCCTATCCCCCCAACCAAATAACACATACTTCAGTGAATGGTGTTCTGAAAGGATTTAATGAGAATGTGTCTGGAAAATGCCAGAAACAAGGAGAAACTCACTGTCCTCATTAGCATCTCTTACCACTAGGTCTTCATTTAGTTCATACGAGTGATTTTATGTGCACTGGGTGGAGGGGGGTGCTGAATGCTTGTGTAGGGGTTGAAAGATCTTGAAGTCTGTTCTCTCCATCAACTGGATGCATTCTCAGGATCACATTTAGATCATCTGTATTGGCAGCAAGCACCCTTATCTACTGAGCCATCTTACCTTACCATTAACAGTGGCATTTTAAAATAATCTTTTTGGATCAAATTATTTTTAACATGATATTTTTATTGATTACTTGGGAATTTCACATAATGCACCTTGATCATCCCCACTTTCACGTCCTCGCAAATATGCCCCAAATATAAAAATACCTGCCAGTCAAAATTGTGCTCCCTGTATACTCACTGGAACATGGTAAAATTCCTGGTGGCCAGTTTTTTAAAGGAAACTGAATCCCTCCCCACCCCCATCCCTGCCAGCACCCATCATGAGGATTCTTCAGTGGTACTTCAGCAACCTTCTCACAATTTTAATTACTTCTCTTCAATGGCTTCCTGTCTGGGATCTTACACTGGGGGGGCAGGTCAGGCTTTGTCACAGAAGTATTCATTGGTCCTCTTTCTCAACTGTGACTCTGAAGTCATCGACACCACTGCAAATTAATTTTAGGGCACCAGTGTGTGCTGGTGAGCCAGCGATTTATAAGTGAAGGCACAGACATATCCATGTGATGGCCCTGGTGACTGGGAACACCCGGTTACACCAGAGTGACTAGTCTTGGTGATACTGTTGCTGGTTTGAGGCACTTTTAGACCTGTAAGTTTTCTCGTATGCAAAATAAGGCAAGCAGTTCTTACAGGCATTTGTGGGTTGTTTCATTATTAAGTTCTGTACCCTCAAAGCTCCAGACAACAGAACTGTATCACTCCAGCCCTGCAGGTAGAACTCTGGGGACTCACTCTAGACTAGCACTGTGTTGTCTCTAGTACCTGCTCCCTCCTCAAGTCTCACCAGCCTCATCTTCATGGATCAGACTGCTCCAAATACCCCTTATTTGTGGTAGTGTATTATGTCTCCATCTACCTAATATGTAACATATGAATATATATATATATATATATATATATATATATGCATATGCTCATACGTTTACATATATGTTTCTCTTGCTTGATGTCTGAGCTTCATCCACACTGTAGCAGATGTTCCACAGTGTCTGTATATGGACAGTGCTGTACCTAGTCCTCCATGCTTTGAAGATGGTCTTGCCATCTGTCCTACAATAGGCTTCATGCTCATTGTCCTGTATTTAAAGACCTGGCACCGCACATTTCTTCTAGGATAGAATGGCTTTAAATTTTGATGGCTTGTATTTCACCTTTAGTCTTAATGTTGCCATGATCAGGCAAATGACTAACTAGATGACTCTGTGGGTGAAGTTTCTGCTGTGTAAGTATTGGAGATCTAAGTTCAGATGCATAGGACTCAGGGAAAACGCCAATTATGGTATCACCCCGGAGCCTGTGGATTCTGGGGGACTTGCTGGCCAGTTAGTCTAGCCAGAATAGCAAGCTCTGGGTTCAGTGAGAGACTGAAAACAAAAGACTGTCTCAAAATAAAAAAAAAGATGTAAGAGAAATTGAGGACAGCATCCTGATGTCAGCTGCCACATGTGTTCACAGGAGATGAACAGATGTGCATACGCACACGCATAAATACATTTATACAAAATGTGATAATGCACTTACTCATCCAATAAGCATTTCAGTCAATTATCTGTAGTCAATATACTGTTCTCCAGTTACTGAGCATCATATAGTAAGAATGAATTATTCCTATACTGTTATTTCACCTAGGGTCTTTGTAGCCTAGGCTGCTCTTGAACTCACTATATAGTAACAAGAATAACATTGAAATGTTAATTGTTCTGTCTCCAACCTTCGTGGGCTAGGCTTACAGGCATAAACCACTTACCCAGGTTTATGTACTGTGGAACTCAGACTTTGCGCATGCCTGGCAAGCACTCCACGTGTACGCTAATCCCCCATTACCCCATTATGCACATTTAATGGAATAAACTGTGCTTCTGCTTCCTAAAACACCAAGTTCACACACATGCACAATTGCATGCACATAACATGCACAAACATGCACACACAGTGTACACAAATGCATGCCATCGCAGGCAGAAATAGGAGCACAGCAAATCTCGAATTAAATGTGGACTCCTGTTAAGTGTTAACTATACATTGTCTCACGGCTGAAACTGTGGTTACAGAACAGTTGATGGTTAGCTCTCAGTATGGCTGGGACAGTTAGTTTTCCTGCATGTTTAAGATATTTGTTTGCTCTAGGAAACTGTCTCCTCAAAGCCAAAGATCAAGATTACTGAACTCAATTAGAAAAAAGCCCCCACTGGCAACATCAGGAGCCTAGTGAGAGTGAGAAGAGCCAGGTGCAGGCCTCAGCATCTGGGTACCTTTGGCATCCACTTGATGAATACTGGGGCACCGGATCTGTCAGGCCTGATTAGTTCTTCATGCTGGCAGTGTGTGTGCCTTGATCTATACATGTAATGCTTGCTGTGCGGGTTCCCACATGACAGCCATCAGTCATAGCTTCCAAGCAGCCTTCCCACCAAGAGCTTCTCTCCTCCTTATTGTGTCCTCCTGTCATCTTTGCAAATGGATTTTCAGTTTGGAAAATAATGTGCTAGAAGAATCATCTTGGGGAAGATGGTGTGCGATGAATATGAATACCCAGAATGGGGGAAGACCTAGAACACACATACACACACACACACACACACTTACAAAACTAGCCAGTTTCTAAGTGCATTAAAGAAGCCAGTAGCTTCAGACCACAGCTCTGCTGTAATCTCTCCTGTTGCAAAAGCTTAAGCAGCTACAAGTACATGGAAGTACTGAGTTTTCTACACAGTGACAACTGTACTGAACATGTGTGATATACACAACATGACATGATACACAAGCGTGCTGTGTTGTTTTAGATAATTTTTAACATAATTAGATACAAACCTAGTCCTACTGTGTGAAGATGGTCATGTTGCCCTCAGTCAAATGAGCAAGATGAATAGTGTACCTCATGTTTGGAATAGGATGATAAGTCGATAATGATATGCTTTTGACATTGACCAGGCTGAGGAGACAGCACCGTGGGTAAGATGCTTACCTCCAAAACCTGTGTAGAAATATCTCATTCATCTTCATAATTCCAGTGCAGAGAGGCAAAAAGAAGAAGATATATTGACCAGTAAGGGTAGCCTAATCCCCGAATTAATGGCTAGTGAGAGGCTTTGTGTGCAAAGCAATGTGGGAGGTCCTGAGGAATACCACCCAAGTGTGGCCTTTGGCCTCAACAACATATGCAAACATGCATAACGTGCATAACATCTCCATGCTCTCCCTCTTGCTCTCTCTCCCTCTCTACCTCTCTCTTCTCCTTCCTCTCTCTCTCCCCTCTCTCTGTCCCCCCCCCCACACACACAGACACACACACACACACACAGTGCTAACTAGAGTTCTTCATTTGGAGATAAAAAATGTTTTGTTTTACAGAATAAGTCTGTTTTTTGTATGAGGATTCTATAATGTACAAGCAATGTTTTGGAGACTCGAGAAAGATTCATTTCCTCATGAAACACAGCATTTCTCTAGTAACTTGTCAGAGAATATTCATTCTCATAATAAACTGGTGCTCTTGGGGTAGCTTCATGGGTAAAGGTGTCCACTGACAAGCCTGAGAACTTGAACTTGACCACGGAGTAGATGAAGAGCCCTGACTCTTTCCATTGGTAAGAAGACACTGTGGAAAAAACCATACATGCAAACATGTATACAAAGCCACATGCTAAATAAATAAATGTTTTTAAAGGTCAAAGAGTAAAATAATTATGATTTTAGATATGTGCAGACCACCTGCAACATAAGCATATTTGAAATAGATAGAGATGGGCTACGATTATAGATTTCATTGACTCTGAATAGTGTGTTGATTTGGATTTCTGAATCCCAACCACCTTAATATCATGAGTCAGTAATTGACATTGAAAACTTACCATGAAGAAGGTGTACACATGTTTATCCTGGGCACTGTCTTACTTAGGATTTTATTGCTGTGAAGAGACACAGTAACAAAGGCAACTCTTCAAAAAGCAAACATTTCATTGGCGCTGGCTTTCAGTTTCAGAGGTTCAGTCCATTACCATCATGGTGGGAAGCACAGCAGGCTGTAGGCAGACACAGTGCTGGAGAAAAAGCTGAGAGTTCTACATCTTGAAGGAGACTGGCTCCCACTGGCAGCAAGGAGGAGGCTCTCTCTTCTGCAGTAGGGAGGGCTTGAATATTAGGAGTCCTCTAAGTTCACCTACACAGTGACACAATTCCTCTAACAAGGACACACACACGCACACACACACATACACAAACATGTGCACAAACAAACACACACACAGACACAGACACAGAGACACAGACACACACACAGACACACACACACACACACACACACACACACACACACAGGTATTCTAACAAGGCCATAACTCGTAATAGTACCACTTACCATGGACCAAACATACCATACCACCACAGCCTCTAATGTGATCTTCACTGGTTGATTGGTTTGAAATAGGGTCCTATGCATCTCAGGCTAGGCTTAAACTCTCTTAAGCAGGTTTTAGTCAGACCTGAAAATAAAACCCAGGACTCTATGCATGCTGAGTAAACACTTTATCGATTGAACTATATTCCCAACATTATTTTGCTGTTTGTAGACAAAGTCACTGTATCCCTTACCAGACAACAACTTCTTGTATACATTAGGCTGGCCTGGATCTTGTAAACATCTTCCTGCCTCAGTCTCCTGAGTGCTCATATTGCAAGTGTGTTGTACCACATCTTGCTAATTAATTATTAAAATTAAGGACAGCAGACCCGAATAGCTGGGTCTGGTGCAAATTGATCAGGACTAGATAAGCTGATTACTTGAGACATTTTTGTGTTTTGTTGTGGCTAGAGTAAAAAAAAATTATAAGATAGTTGATTTAGAGTAAGAGAGACTGATTCAAGGTAGCGGCAGCTTTTCTTCCTCCCATGGTCCTAATGAAGTTTCTTTCCTCACCTTCTTTTCTACCATCTACTGGCTCCACACAGCTTTGATGTTTATTTGCCAGTAAATACATCCTGACCATGTACTTTCATCTTCACCTCACATTCTTTCTCTGTCTCTGTCTTCCCAGGTCACTTTATAATGAGAACACTAATCAGATGAGGCACCACCCACTCTTTTACGTTATCGTCTTAACTAATTACATCAGCTATGATGTAAGACTGTCTATAAATCATTTTGCATTTGTAATTGAGAGACTGATTGGACTTGGTAACCTTCTGCACATTTGAGGTTGTTCATACCTAACAATATAGATGCTTGGATCCCAACAGCATAATGTAGTTGTCAGTGATGGTTTCTAAACAGGCTTACTGAAAGAGATAAGCCCTATGGTGTTGTGATCCATGGTACCAGGCTTCAGACAAGGCCCATTGAGCTGGCTTTCAGTGACAACTCTGCTTTGGCTTGATGAGAACTCATGATAAGAAATACAGATTGCAAAATATTTATTTTTCCAATACCCGCTTTTCCCTCTAAATGAGATGTTGGCTGCTTAAATCTCAGAAATACACTCCTACTGGAAGTGTTCCTTCTCGCTTACAAGGCTAGACTGGAGGACCTCATTTCCCAACGAAATAAAATAATTCACTCATAGAGAATGCCCGCATGCTTTCTATCAACCTTTCCTTGTCCATGAGAAAATTAATGCAGGTACCCAAGTTTCCCTTCCTGAAAAGGTTCTATTTATGGAACCTATCTATCAGCATACTTCTGCCATTAACAGCAGAGGAATGCAGCCTCAGCCATTTCCTCTCCTCACAGATGTAGTTGACATACACCAGTTCATAATCTGTATGTAATCTATGAATCTCACACTCTATTTTTTCCCTTCTTAGGTAGAAGAACTATTTAAGAACCATTACACCAATATCTTGATATTCTAGTTTCACTGTGTAAGCTTTAGCACAGGGTCTGTATGACGACTCGGGGATAGTACCTAGATGGTCTTACGTAGGAGAGTCTGTGAACGACATCAGGACAGAACACTTCCAGCCCCAGGTCTAGTCCTTACATGTGGATTATCAGCTTCTTTTCAGAAAACCCGCTTTTCATCATTTTGTGTTCCTTAATATTTCCAACTCTTGGCATGTAGTTAAGTAGCAATCAGAGATTGGTTTTTACCACTGTAGTGACAGGGGTGAAGTTTTCATCCTTGGATACGTTTTTCTTAGTCTTATTAATACTGACACCATTATCATCACCAGACTATCATCACCATCACAATAATATTGTTATTTCAGTCACCAAGATCAATCAGCATCAGCATAGCCACATGACTAATACAACCTCCACTACCACTGCCACCATTATCACCGATACTATTATCCACCATCCTTACAATAGTCATCACCACTAGCACTGTTGCCATCATCACCACGGTCACCACCATCACTGTCTGCTGCAATTGTCACCATCACAGCCACCTGACTCACTTTACCTTTCCACCCCCAGTATGATCTCTACCAATGTAAACTGTCATTAGCACCATCAGCCTACTCACCAGCACCACTACCATCATCACCATCATCACCACCATTATACCACCAGCATCCCCACTACCATCAAAGCAGCAGCAGCAGCAATAGCAGCAGCATCCTTCCACCATTATTATTATTATTATTATTATTATTATTATTATTATTATTATCATCATTATCATCATCATCATCATCATCATCACTGCTGCTATCAGCATTTTGTAGCTGGTATCCAGTGCATGGAAGAGGACACATGGACATCTTCAGTTACATTTTATTGTTGAGAACTAATACCATGTGGATAAATCTGTGTGCACAGAATTCTGGGAAATGCAGCGTAAGGGTAAACAAAGGAATTTGGGAACCTCAGATGCTACCTTAATAAAAAAAATAATAGGAGAGATCAAATCTTCAAGATAAATTTCACACAATAACCTCAACAACTAGCCATAACTAACATTTTTCTGGACTTCTTGTCATTGGAGAGAAATTATGGTAAGTGCTATTCTAATGGCATTTCTTGACACTTTGCAGGAAGAACATCCTTACTAATGCTGAGATGACCATATGCCAGGAAAAGCAGATGATACATCTGGCATCCTCTCTGGCCTATGGCTGCTAATGGAAGTTCAGTTTTGTTAGGACACGGTCACATCTATTCATTTACATTGTTTGTAGTTGCTATGGCAGCACTCTTGAGTTTTGCACCGAGGACCACAGAGTCTAACTCAGAATATTTTTGATCTCTAATGCTTTGAAAAAATGTATGCTGATGACTTTGTTACATCCATGACCTTCATATAACATTTGAAGTGCTCATACCTAACTTGAGGGAATTGGTAGAAGTCAGTATTAGGATAAGAAATCCAGCAACTGTCAGTGTGAGTTTTCACTTGGAAAATATGCTGATGCCAGGAAGCCATCTATGCTTAGAAACTAGGGTAGAAACTGGTCTTTGCTTTATAGGGTCTACTACAGAGGTGATAAGTGTCCTTTGCCTAGAAAAGTGACATGTGACATGTGGATGGAATGAGTGTCCAACTGAGAAGTAGGACACAATTCAATGTGTTTACTACAGGCTCTGGGTGAGGTCCTGGTGCTGAGGACGAGATGGTGTGGATTTCAAACAGGATTTCTACTGACTATCATGAAACCTATCCTGAGTATCAAGTGGTAGGAAGGCGGCAATGAGAAAACGTGATACGGATATTTCATGTCAACTGAAGGAAATGGGAGAGTGCAATGGTTAGAGAAGAAGAAGAAGCTCAGTAACCTTCTCTTATTGGAGGAAGATTAGGGACCATCCCCTTGAGATGGTGACCAGTATTCAGATAAGGGCAGAAGACTTGGCAGTCCAAGGATGTCTAAAACAGCCACAACAGGTAAATGGTAAATCAAAGCTTTTCACAAAACAAACTGGTTTTCTTAGGTGCCTCTGGCCAACTCCCAGAAAGGTTGTTTCTTTCCTCCATCCTGTGGTCAACCTGTGCGATGTGTCTAACTTCTGTTGGTGATGAGACCACTGCTCTCTACACTGTCCTTATTCTTGCTTCCATCCTCCATGTAGACAAGCAATGAGCACAGCTTTCCACAAACATGAAGCTGGCTGAAGTGAACACAACACTGAATGCAAGAGGACAATTTTGCAGTGCAGAGCACCAAGTTAGGAAATGCTTGGTTTCTTCCTCTGGAGTTGGAGATATCCATGGGCAGTGACAGGAAAGAGCCCCAAGACAGTTGTTTGCATTCTCATTAAAATGAACTCCATACAATTAACATGTACACATGACATTTATCTCAATAGCAATTGCATGGGGTGAGACAGCCAAGGAGGGGGCAGAAGCTTCACATAACCTGTATTTCCTTCTGCCTTCAGGAATGAGACCCTGGCTGGCATTGTTAGTGCACATATTACAAATCCAGGGTCTGCAATGAGGAGTCTGTGGCCTCCTTAGGTCGGTGTGTCTCCAAGCAAGGAGACATGTTCGGTATTGTTTGTCCTTGTCGACTATTACCACTGCCATTCATTATAGAAAATGGGGGGGAAGGTTTATAGATAGATGCTTTTGTTTATAGACAGATTTACAAGCACAGTACCTTGAAGTGAAGTTTCCTGTGTGTGTGTGTGTGTGTGTGTGTGTGTGTGTGTGTGTGTACAGGCATATACTTACAACAGCTTGCGTGGGATGGTCAGAGGATACATCAAGCTGTGATTTTCACCTTGCACCATTGTTTAAGATTGGGTCTTTTGTTCCCTGTTGTGAGTTCTGGACTAGCTGCCCAACAAGCTTCTGGGGCTTCTTCTTTCTCCAGCCTTCATATTATACTAGAATTGGGTTTCATTTGGCTCTCTGTGGGTTTCCAGAGTTCAAACTTAGGCCCTCAACTCTGCCAATTTATCCAACTAGTTTTTGATAGTAGCTGCAGTCCTTGAAAGGAATCAGTTGGTGCACTGATTTTGGTGATTTTGGGGTCATTTCTTGAGGACACTTAAAAATCCTAGAGGTGACAAGACAGAAGAAAGTTGCATCCCTCCTTCCTCCATGACCCTATCTCAAATTCTACAAGATAAATTTTTCCAGTCATTCTTTTGGCTATTTGGTAGATGGCAGCCACACAAGTCCATAAAGACTTGCTTTGTCTTCCCAGAAGTTACATTCTAGTGGAGGATGGTGCAGAAGGCCAAGCTCAAAAAATTGGACCATCATGTATCTGGTTGTGGTTATGTCAAATGAAAAAGTGAGAAGCTTGAGAGTCAAAGGCAACTGATATCAGACAGACATAAAAAATACCACTATTTTCTTCATTCCTGTGACATCAGAGGTTGAATACAACCTGCCTGCAATGGAACGAACCCATGGAGAGTGGATAGATATCCTGAGTATGGCGGTGGTCGGTCTTTTATTGAATCTTCAATTCTAAAATAGGATAGAGATGTTGGGTATCTAGGGTGTGGCAGCTCACTATGGAACTTGAGGAAGTCCTCTTGCTTTTACGATCTCTCAAGGCAACTTGTTCTCTCTTGAACTCTGTCTTCCTCCTTTTATTATTTTCCTCCTATTCTTGATACTCATTCCCCTCCTTTTTCTTCCTTTCTCCTTCTTCTATTCCCTTCTCTCTGTACCATTTTTTTTTCTCCTTTATTTCTGTTTCCTTTTCTAGTGTTTTCTAAGTTCTCTCTAACTATGACAGAAACAAGTTTCATCACGATTTTTCAAGACTTTGTGGTCTTTCACCAACCCCCAAATTTGCAGAACAACCTGCCTTATCAGTATCTCTTTCAATTAATGTAATCTTGTTTCTGTTATTTCCACCATATTATTCAATCTGGCGAGCCTCATTACATTTGCAAGTGCATTAAATTGGAGCCTCTCTGGAAGGAGAATGATGATTATCAGCTAATTTAATTATGTTTCTCCATTTGCAGCATTTAATGATGTCTGCCATTGTTGTTGGGGATTCGAACATTGGCTCTAGGTAGAAATTAACTCTGATCCCATGTAAAGTTTGCATTATCAGATAATACTTGACAGCTCATTGAGGTGCATGTTCAGTAATTTTTGAGTCTAATCAAAATTGATTTATGTGCAATCAAATTATGGGAATAAAGAAAGAGCTTCAGGAAATTCAGTTCCTGATTATAGTGTTGCCTGGCTCTGAAGTCATTCCAACATGCCATACCAGCATCTCAGCGAGGTCTATGTATTTGCGGGACTTCTGTTTGGTGGAGTTATTTGTAAATTGCATAGTAGTTGAGTGCTCTTCATCTCCTGGTATGAGTGGGAATAAATTGTTTTATTGCCCA
Source organism: Micromys minutus (assembly GCF_963924665.1). Classification (NCBI taxonomy): domain Eukaryota; kingdom Metazoa; phylum Chordata; class Mammalia; order Rodentia; family Muridae; genus Micromys; species Micromys minutus. Next base: position 19,601,318 of record NC_137966.1, read on the forward strand.
AATTTTATGCACTGCTTATTAGATGTTTTCTGGGTTTCCTTTGAGGGTACCAAGGCTCAAGCTACTCCAGAAAGCAGGAGAGGTAACCACAGTGGTGGAAGTGGGGTCTTACCAACCAAGGTGCTTACACTACACAAGATATGTATTCCCATGAGTTTGTAAGTTAATTTGCAGTTATGTGGATAATTGCTTGTGAGAGATGGCTCAGTTTTTAACATGCTTGATCTGCAAGCATGAAGATCTGAGTTCTGTCCAGAACTCAAATAATCATTTGGGCCTGGTGGTACATGTATACAACCTCTGTCTGGAGATTAGAGACAGGTTGACCACTGGAATCCATTGGCCAGTCAGACTCCCTGAATCAGTAGGTTCTATAATCAATGAAGGACCATGTTTCAAAAATATTTTGAAAGAGTGCTGAGTTACTTATGAAGTATAAGCAAATGTTTCACAAAGGTTGGGGGAAGTGTAACAAACAGCAACAAAAAGTTGCAAAATGTCCAGTGACACCCATTTCTGGCTAGGCTACTAGACACAAGCACCTGTACATAGGTGCACACACAAGAATACATGCATCTCCAAACAAGCATACTCAATAAAGACACACAGCAATAAATGAGGACAGAGGGCCTTTTTCTAGTGTGGTAAACTCTCTTGGGTCTTAGTTTCCTTTAGTAAAATTGAACACACACACACACACACACACACACACACACCACACACACACAGAAAGAGAGAGAGAGAGAGAGAGAGAGAGAGAGAGAGAGAGAGAGAGAGAGAGAGAGAGTGAGTGAGAGAGAGAGAGAGAGAGAGACAGCAGAGGCAGGGGGAGGGAGCAAAGAGACAGAGAGCACTGGAAACTCATTTTAGCCTTGTGATATGGATTTGGGAGAAGAAGAACATTTGAGCTCTCTAAGCTAGTCCTTGGCTGAAGATGTATTTCAGAATGTAAGGCAGAGTGCTTGTCTTACAGAAGCTAAGCCTTAGATTTGACATCTAGCACTGTCAAGCAAAATAAAACAAAACAAAAAGAATCCCTCCAACAAAACAAATCCCTAACATGTTAGAAGTTATGGTAAGACCCTTGGCCATGGGCCAGACTAACACTTGTTGTGGGAAGGTGAGAAGGACTTCTCCTGGCCAGTGCCTGGCACTCCTGTGAAGTATGATGTCTGAAGCTCATCTCTACATGCATAAGTAACATGTTTAAAAAAACAAACCTGAAAAATTGAGCCGAGTTTATAGTCCTGTGAGACCAGAGCGTGAAGTAAAGATTCCGTGCAAGATGAATCAGAGTCAACCTTCTGAAAGACATAATGTATGCCTTTCAAGGCAGGGATGAGTTTTGGCAAAATTACAGCAGATGTGTGCCTTAAAGAAGAATGCCCCCAACACGTGGAGATAACCTGTAACAACCCAGGACCTTAAAAAGGACCTTAAAAGTAATCACTCTTTGATGGGGTCATCGTCTGATGGCACTTCTTGTGCAAGTCTGGCTCTCAACATCACTAAATGTGTCAATAGCAGTTAGGGCTTGATTGCTATGTCAGTGAGCAGGGTCTCTGGGTACTCATAAAGGTGTCAACGGGTCACTGCACATAAATGTGTATGAACTTCATCAAACCACTTTACTGCTGGTGTAGGCCACATGCTCCCACTTTCTAGAAAAGGGCATGTTTTTTTGTTTGTCTTAAATTGGTTTCTCCTCCTACTGCAGATGTACAAGTTTTTGTGCACAGAGAATAGAATCTTAGGAATCCATATTTTGTTGTAATTGCAGTGTGTTTTTCTCCACGTTCAAAAAGTTGGAGCTTCTTCACAAAGAGTTGTTGATTTGCAAATGTTTGTTGCAGTGAGTCATTGGTTTGGTTTGAGTTCTCTGGCTTCTGTTACAATAACAATACTGGATCCTCACCAGGACTCACCTTGGATGTTCTGTGGAAGCTGTCTGGACAAAAGAGTCGGCTGTGCAACACCTTGAGATTAATCTTTCATAAGCGAATTTATATTTTTGTCTTCTTTTGGAGGGGAGGTTGCAAGGTCAGAAGGAAAATATGGAGGGATGAGGAGATGAGTGGTATTAGGGTACATGATGGGAAATTTACCAAGAACCAGTAAGAGGCAACAAACAAATAAATAAACAAGAGTTGCTGATTGACCATCATTGATTTTCTTCTATAACCTGAGTGCATTGAAATAGCAGAAGTATGGTTTTATTTTTAGTGATTGCATTGATTGGTTGGTTAATTGATGCTTGTGTGTGTATGTATGTGTGTGTGTGTGTGTGTGTGTGTGTGTGTATGTGTATGCGTGTGTACATGTTTATTTTGTTTTGAAACAGGAATTCAAAGAAAGTCAGGCAGGTTCCACATGTAGCTGAGGTAATTGTCCTTCTTGATCTAATTCTTCTTCTGTCCCCACTTCCCTTATACTGGAATGGCAGGTGTATAGCACCATACCTGGCATATGTGGTGCTGAACCTGAGGCCTTGTGCATGGGATAGAAACATCCTCCTGGTTGACCTCCTTTCCTAGAAAGCAAACATAATAAAGCTTTTATCATATTTCATGCCACACCTAACAATTTCTGCCTCTATCAGCCCATATTATTCATTTCAAAACATATTGCACAGAAAATTACATCCGTGCTCTCAAGCCTCCAAAGAGCTATCATTCTTGAATGTGAGTCCATAGCTATCCACAGACTTTTTGTTGTTGGACATAAAATTTATTTGTATTGAAACATAAACCTTAGGGGACACAATGATGAGTTTTGCCTTTGGTGTGGCAATTCAGGCAGGTATAGAATGGTTGGGTCTCCAGAGTCTAGGCATTGTTTATGCATATTAGAAGCCATATTGTCTTGCCAAACTTGTAATTTCAGAATTAGTCAAGTAAAAAGTGAATTTATATATCTAATGTCCATTTGTGATAGACACATAAGAGAATAGTAGATATATATGGTGTAACACAGAGAGATGTGGTAGAGGTACTCTGCAGTACAAGAACAGGCCCAGCAAAGAGAGAATTTGATCATTTTAGCATGGTATTCAAAAGGAACACATGTGTTTAAGGTCTATGGGACTATGCAGATGTCATGTCCATGGTAAAGGGAAAGAAACACCAAGTTCTTCATCTAATTGAGGATGTTTAATGACTTTTTGCCCAGTCTCCTAACAGTTACAGTCTTTCAAAGTCACCCCTGATTTAAGATTTATTGTTAAAAGACTCATTAATGTCACAAATACTTACTGTGGGATGGGCTGTCTTCATTTCAAATGACAGGTTGTGCATTCATTTTGACCCCCAAAACGTGTAGATTTTTTTAAAAAAATCAGCATTAATTGACAGGATCAATGAGGGTAGGGAGGGCACGTGTGGCTGAAATGTTCTTAGAAAAAAAGATATGGAAGGAGATGCTCAGAGCCTCTTAGCTGGGAATGACGACTAGATTTTAATTAACAGCGGGTGAGTTGGGTGGTCAGCCATTTGACATTTAGGTGGATCACAAAATATTCCTCGCCTCTGAACCACATTTATTTCCAGCTTAATTAGTCCTTCTGAGATGGCCATGCCATTAATGGCAGCCTCCCCATTTAAGATCCTTTTAAGCAGACCTTTTTTTTCTTCTAGTTTTGATTCCTCTCATTTTTATAGTAGCTTAATGTTATAAAAGACCAGGAATAACTCATTTTAATAACCTTGCCTGCACAAATGCTAATTTTACATTTGGCCTTATTTCGGTATTTTTCTTTCCTTCTTAAATATATGAATAGAAAAAATATATATTTTACCTAAGACTGTTTCTTTCAGAAGGACAAAAATGTGGGAAGATTAAACTCCCTGGTGTCATCTGCCAAAAAAAAAATACTGTGGCTTCTGACAGGAAGGTTTTCAAATCCCTCCTTGTTCTAAGCCTCTCTGCTTTGACATCTCATTATCTTACCCAGCTACCTCTGCGTCACCTTCACCCAGTTAATTAAGCAACTCATTGAATGTATTATTCAGTCTTGATTCTCCTCTCTGACAGAGAGGGATGGAGATGTTCCTTCATTCCACCCTCTTACCTCTATCCCCTGCCTCCTTCCCTTCTACCAAGAAAAAGGGGAATGAGCCCAGCAGCACAGGGAAGGGTTGAGTTGTTTATTACTGTTGCTGGTGTTTTATTATTACCATTATCTATTATCATAGTGTTGGAGGAGATAGAACCCACAGTCTCCCGCACACTGGGCACGTGTTCTACCACTGAGTTATGCCTCGAGCCGTATTTTTTTTAATGGAATTATACCTGTAAAAAGATGAAGTTGACCATGAGAAGAGATGCTGGGAGGTGCTGGCTTAAGAATCTCTCTCCCATACCCCTTTCAAGTTTCACAGCTATGTTAGATAAATACATCTTTCCCCATTCAAAGGTGACAAAATGGTAGTTCTGAGTTCATGATTGGTCAAGGTATGTGTTGCATATGGGCATTGGAAACTTAATTTGATCTCACAATGAACAGTTTCTCAACATACTCTTGGAAAAAGTAACTTATATGTTTCTGTATACATAGCTAAGTTTACAGTCCCCAAACACCGGGTAAGTGGTTCCTATGTTGGCAAAACCAAGATGAAGGTGGGAAGCTAAGGATAACTGATTTTCTGATCTGTCACTGCCTGACAATGGAAGAAATCTGGGAATGTTTTCTCATCCTCTGAGGGTGTGGGTTTATTTGAATGGTTGGGCACATAGGGACGATTCACAGTCTCTGTATGTGTACTTTAAACTCTATGAAAGGTGCACATAACCCTGCTGAAACTTAGGATTTGGTCAAGGCAGGATGGATACATGAATGTAATGAGTTGAATTCAGCATGGCTATAAATAAGACAAAACATTTAATATGGAAAAACTATAAGGAGATATTTGGAGGCACATAGACAGGGAACATGCAAAGAATGTAAATACAAAAGGTGAGATAAAATATTTGCAAAGTCAAAGCCTGAGTAGTGACAACAGAGCCTTGGGAATTGTGATGTGAGAAAGAACTGGAGGTGAAGCACCAAGGCAAATGGAGTAAGAATCAAAGAGAGAGACACCTATGTGTATGGGGCATGGGGAGGGAGGAAAGGAGAGGACACAGAAAGAAAGATGGGGTAACACTAAAAGGGAGGGAAAAGTAATACAAAGAAGACAGAGTAGCAGTTAGTGAAGGTTTCAGAGTAAGGAAGTAAGATGAAGTACCAAGAAGATGAAGTAAAAGTATTTTTCAAGGTCCTCTCTTTTCAAATGAAACATCTTTTTGACAGGAAGTTTTCAGTGTGTGAGGCAGGTGCAAAAGGAAATGGGGCAAAGTCAGGATCAGCCATCGCATTCTGCAGACTGTTCCCATCATCACTGGACAAGTGGGAAGTACCAGCTACAGTGTTAAAGTTAAGCACAATCCTGGGGCAACAAAAAGGTGATGAGGACAACCACAACAACAACAATAAAAACAACAAAAAATAAAAGTAAAAAAAAAAAAAAAAAAGTCCTTATCTCCATGCACCAAATGGGTGTGAGGAATAAATAGTAGAGGCCATCAAAGCAGCTAAGAAGAAAAATAGTAATGGAAATAGAACAATGGGGTCTGAGGTGATGACAAGGTGGATACAGATACCCATGGCCTAGCCTGATGACCTGAGTTCTATCCCTAATATGCAGGTAGGAGAGAAAGAAATGACCAGTGACTGAGACATGTAGGTTGTTATTTTCAGGGGGTAAGAGAATCATTGGAGTTTCAGACAGGCATCCCCCTGCCAGTGGGTGAGAAAGGGATGAGGATGGAACAGAGATAGTCATCTGGACTTACATGTATTCATCCCTGAAGATCATACATTAATGAAATGCAGGGTAGCCTTTCCACAGACCAACATCAGGAACAAAGGACATCACTGGCTTAGAACATCTAGCATGTACTAATTAAAACAATAAACAGAAATAGATCTGGGACCTCATGGCCCCTGCAGTGGTTAGAACTAGCCTTCAGCTTGATGGCATCTAGAATCACAGAAAAGACAAATCTCTAGATTTAGCTAAACAAAGTGGAGAGATTCACTGAAAGTGTGGGCGGCACAATCCTGTAGGCTGGCACACTGGACTGAATGAAAATGAAAAATGGGAGTGCTCACCAGCATTACCAATCTCCACTTTGTGGCTGTAGATATAGTAGAGCCAACTACCTCAAATTCCTGCCTAGATGCTTCCCCATCATGATTGATTGTACTCTCCAACCATGAGCAAAAGTGAAACTTTTCTTCCTTAAGTTGTTATAGCAACAAGAGAAGTAACTAATACAGATTGGTTGTTTTAAATATAACAAGGAGAGAAAGAAGATTGAGACCTAATGGAGGAATTAAAAAGACAATATAAACATTGGAATTGTGTGCCTGTTTAGGAGCAATGGTTTATGAAATGACATTCATATACTTTAATGATTTATTTTGGGATTTTTAATGATGTGTTTATGAATGTATGTCTTTATGTGTAGGTGAGTGCAGTGCCCATGGAGACCAAAAGAGGGTGATGGATCCCTAGAAGCTGAAGTTATAGATGGCTGTGGGTGTTAGGAATGAAACCCAGGTCCTGGTATTGATGCCAGCCCTTGATATTATTATTTGAATAATTTAACATTAAAGCCTAAGTTATCCTTAAACACAGATCTCTTTAAGTAGATAGAAATAATTTTCTCACCACTGTTGGCAGGTTGTAGTGAAGCAGAAAGGAATGGTTGGAGTATCTGGGTGGTCTGGCATAGATGCTGTGCTTGAAGAACCCTTGATGGCTTCATTATTTCTTGATGGCTCACAAAAGCTTCATTTCAGCTATGGCTGCTGTCAGGCCTCCTGAGCCTGAGACCCATTGGGTGAGCCTGAGTGGCCACTAGGTCTGCAATCTCAAAGGCCGAATTCTGTTGTATTCATTGCTGTAGTTCTTTTCATTGTATTTGCTATTACTGAAGCTGATGGGTTCCCTTAACACCTGCCAGCTTCAGACAAGGGAGGAAGATCATTTGAGCTTTAGCCAGGAGGATGATGGGAAATAGTAAGCCTCCCGATGGCAGTAAGAGTTTTATGTCTCTCCAGGTCCTAATGAAAGTCCAGAGAAAGAGGGAACAATAAGAGAAGCAGAGTCAGTGTGCAGTGTCTTCTCTTCTCTGGGCTCCTTTCAATGTTGGCTTTTTGAGTCTATTCAGGAAAAAAAGTGGCTTTGGCTGTACCCCTGAGGAACCTGTGAATTCCGGTGCTCACAAGGAAAATGTGTAAGGTGTTTCAAGATTGACAGCTATACCAAGGCATGTGACCAAGAGGCGGCCATTGTCTACAAGGAGACAGGCAGTTGGCATTTGTTGTGAATCTGATGACTTATTTATGCCAATTTCTCTTTTCAAAAAGTATATTTCTAAATAAAATTTGTGTAGCCATCCTCCCCAACTAGCTTAGAAGTATGAATGCGCTCACATTTGTGTGGATTGAGGTAAAATTCACATTTCAGTGACCTCCCTGCTTGCCTGCTTTGTGTCCATGATGAGGATTCTTTATATCAGGCTCTGCACAATGCTGAAGAATTTCAAACATTATTATCAATACTGCATTGCTCATTTGATCGCATGCTTTTGCGTCTTATATCTGAAATTTTAGATCACGATTCTGCTTCTGAGCCTCTGTATCAACAGACTCCACTTTACCTCCTGCCATGTTTGTTAGAGTATTAGATGGAGACACCCAGTGACTTATTTTAAAACCATTTAGTGTTGACTGCAATTAGTTAGCTATGTGAACAGCCCTGGAGTGAAGTAACAGAGTCACTTTCATGCAATCTGTTAACTCCCTCATTTTATTGGATATATTTTATTTATATTTCAAATGTTATCCCTTTTCTTGATTTCCCCTCCATAAACACCCTAACCTATTGCCCCTGCTTCTATGAGGGTGCCCCATCCTCCTAAACCCTCCCACCTCCCAACCCTGACATTCCCCTACACTGGGGCATTGAACCTTGGCAGGACTAAGGGCTTCTCTTCCCACTGATGCCCAACAAGGTCATCCTCTACTATATATGCAGCTGGAGCCATGGTTCCATCCATTTCTACTCTTTGGATAGTGGTTTAATCCCTGGGAGCTCTGGTTGGTTGCTATTGTTGTTCTTATGGGATTGCAAACTTCTTCAACTCCTTCAATGCTTTCTTTATATTCCTTCACTGGGAACCTTGTTCTCAGTTCAGTGGTTGGCAGTGAGCATCTACCTCTGTATTTTTGTGATCTGGCAGAGCTGCTCAGGGTACAGCTATATCAGGCTCCTGTCAGCATGTATTTCTAGGCATCAGCAATATTGTGTGGGTTTGGTGGCTGTATATGGGCTGGATTTCCAGGTGAGGCAGTCTCTGGATGGCCTTTGCTTCAGACTTTGCTTAAAAGTTTTCCTCCATATTTTCTCCTGTGGATATTTTTGTTCCTCTGAGAAAAACTGAAGTATTTGCACTTTGGTCTTACTTCTTCTTGAACTTCATATAATCTGAGAATTGTATCTTGGGTAATCTGAGCTTTTGGGCTAATATCCACTTGTCAGTGAGTGCATACCATGTGTGTGGGTTTGTGTATGTGTGTGTGTGTATGTGTGTGTGTGTGTGTGTGTGTGTCTTTGAGTTACCTCACTCAAGATGATAGTTTTTAGTTCTATCCATTTGCCTAAGAATTTCATGAAATCATTGTTTTTAATAGCTGAGTAGTACTCCATTGTTTAAATGTACCACATTTTTTGTATCTATTCCTCTGTTGAAGGACATCTGGGTTCTTTCCAGTTTCTGGCTGTTATAAATAAGGCTGCTACAAACATAGTGAAGCATGTGTCCTTGTTATATGTTTGGAGCATCTTCTGGGTATATGTTCAAGAGCAGTATAGCTGGGTCTCCAGATTGTACTATGTGCAATTTTCTGAGGAGCTTCTAGACCAATTTCCAGAGTAGTTATATCAGCTTGAAATTTTACCAAAAAATGGAGGAGTGTTCCTCTTTCCCCACATTCTCACCAGCATCTACTGTTACCTGAGTTTTTTTTATCTTAGCCCTTCTGACTGATGTGAGGTGGAAACTCGGGGTTGTTTTGATTTGCATTTACCTGATGACTGAAGATGTTGAACATTTCTTTAGGTGCTTCTTAGCCATTCAATATTCCTCAGTTGCAAATTCTTTGATTAGCTCTGTCCCCCAATTTTTAATAGGGTTATTTGTTTCTCTGGAGTCTAAGTTCTTGAGTTCTTTGTATATATTGGATATTAGCCTTCTATTAGATGTACGATTAGCAAAAATTTTTTTCCCATTTTGTTAGTTGCCATTTTGTCCTAGTGACAGTGTTCTTTGCTTTACAGAGAAGCTTGGCAGTTTTCTGAGGTCCCATGTGTTTATTCTTGATCTTAGAGCATAAGCCATAGATGTTCTGTTCAAGAAAATTTCCCCAGTGTTCAATCCTTTATAAGAATTTCTCATAACAGAGATATATGTATCAAGTAGTTAATAGAGCCTTAAAATGCTTCAAACATGCTAATAAATGATCTTGAGTTCATTTTCTGATCCATTCAAAAACAATTATTTCATGATGGTAGATGTGGTGACACCTACCTTAAACTGTGTCACATAGAAAATGAGGGCAGGAAGATCCTAAATTTGATGAATTCTAAGATTCTAACTTGGTCTGCATAGTAAACCCATGTGTCAATAAACAGTAATGATAATGATGATTATGCTGGTGATGATGATGATTATGATGATGATTATAATAACATGTATTCTATATGCTGTGTCACTATTTAAGAAAATGAACACAAGGGCTGGAGGGGTTTTAAGTTCATAATGCTTGATGCACAAACATGAGAATCTGAGGTCAAACCTGTAGTTCACAAGTGAGAAGACAGGAGTGAAGTTGCATGCTTTGTATCCTAAAACAGCAGAGGCTTTCTTGGTTCAGTCAACTAACTATTTTATCCAAACTGGTGAGCTCTAGGTTCAACGAAATACCCTGTCTTGAAAAGTCAGATGGGGAGAAATCACATACACTCCACATTGGCTTCTGGACTCAACATTTATATGCATGCATAAAGTACCATGTGCAACACAGTAAGACCAAAACACATGGAAAACAAAAGAAAGAAGAGAAAAGAAAAGTCAAGAACACCTTCAAACAAACAAACATCAATCAATCATTCACTACTTTTAGACGAACAAATCAGGTTCAACCCCCAGCACCAGTGTTTGTTAGTCTGAAACAGCTTTTTGACCATGGTTAGGAGATGTCGTCTTAATGAATTTGCTTCCTGTAAAGAGGACAAGCCAAGGAGTCCCTTACAGGATCAAGAGTCTTTTGTTTGGGCATCCTTTTATATCTTTGGATACTAAAACCCTGGAATCGAAGTTGTTGGAGAAAAAGGCATCTGTACCAAACATGCTCAGCTTTCTTACCCTTGTCATTTCCTAAACAATACTGCATACCAAACATACTGTCATAGACTTTCCTTGTGATAGGTGTTATAATCTAGAGTGGTGTGGGAGCCCAGACCTCCATATTCCCAGTGATTAGCACAGAACTGTGGACATGACATTTACACTGCTTAATTACATCAACCTTCATGGTTAGGGTCCATCACCATTTCTTCTCTATGACCATTTTCTCTTCTTTCACTTCAAATAGCAATTACCTGTATTATGAGTCCCCACTTGTCTTCCCCATCTATACAGGTGCCCTTTCTCTTAGGACAACATAGAGTAGTGTGGTGTTCAGGCCAGTTCAGGCATGCCCTGGATATCCATTATTCCTTGTCAGTACAAAAAATGACACTCCACAAGGTGGGAGGCAGGCTTGCTAATGTGAGGGTTGATATAACCAACACTTTAAAGAAAATATCTTGAGCTCTCTTCCTATATTTTAGTGCAGAATCCCCACTATGTGAGTACACGTGACACTTGTGGAAAGGTTAAAAGACAAGGAAATGTACACTTCCTGAATGGTCTATTTGAAGGTGTCTTTCTAGTGTTCAGGGGAGGATGAGATGACTGATTTTGTGGAATGAGCCATTGCGAAGTCTCGTGGTATTGGAGCCAGCATGTGCACATTTGTTTTCCCTATTTGAGTTTCTTCCATGGTGGGTCCTTGATTCACCCTAGGGGATCAGAATTTCACAGACCATGTACTGAAACATACATGTTTATTGGGCTTAAAATTCAAAAGGAAACACTGTGATTTATTTCTAGCATATCACTGTGTATCTTCATAAATGTTGGAGAACAGAAGAAATTGGCCAGCTCTGTGGGGTGTGGCATGTGGACACACGAGTGGGAAGGCAGAGTTTGACATGTCTGTCTGTTGTTCCCCATCTTATTTTTATGCAAGTTTCCAAGTCAGAATACAATGCATTTGGTATTATTAAGCAGTTTCAAACAAAGTATGTTTAAGTGCATTGGGTTTTCCCTTCATATCCCTATCCTCTGAGTTCACTGTAGGACCAGGACTTTAGCCTTAGAGTCTATTATGAGACTTGGACTTTGGTTTCATACTAATTATTGAGACAGGGTCTCTCACTGAACCTGGAGCATGCTGTTTGAGCTAGACTGTTTGTTTGCCTGTGGAGTTCTGGCGACCTTCAAATTCCATCTTCCCATGACACTCCACCACTAAGCACACAGATGTTCTCTGCAATGTCTGGCATTTTGCACACATATTGGGGCTTTCAACTTGGATCCTCATGTCTAAACAGCAGGCAACGTGTCTATGGAGCCATCCACCAACTCTGGAATTGCTTTTATTATACTATTTATTTAATGTTGATCTGTCTGTTGACAAACATTCCCTAAGTGGTGCTGTCATATTAATAATTTCCATTCCACAGTACAGAATGTGCTGGAGGGCAGACCTTTGCTAGTTCCATTTCTGTCTTTGTTCTCTGAGGCAGGGAGGGTGGTGCTAATGGTGGTCACTTGAAACATATCCACTAGGGGCAGGAGAGATGGCTCAGTGGTTAAGTGAGTGCACTGACTGCTCTTCCAGAGGTCCTGAGTTCAATTCCCAGCAATCACATGGTGGCTCACAACCAACTGTAATGGGATCTGATGCCCTCTTCTGGTGTCTCTGAAGACAGCAATAGTGTAATCACAACATAAAAGAATAATAAATAAATGTTAAAGAATAGAATGGTTTAATGTACCAACTGTTTAAGAATAGATTAGGAAGATCACATTCCTGCCATGAAGGGTTGGTAACTAAATGATTTGGAAAATGCTGCTATCCATTTCTTATTACGAACTAAGAGAAAATTACTTTTCAAGAAACTAGGAACTAAGACTACACTCTAATTCTGTGGTCTAAGGAACCATTGCAGACAGGAGTCACATCCTAGAGGCCAGTGGCTCAGCTCACAATACTCAACAAGAAGGCTAAGCATGCTAATTTCTTCTCTTTAAAAGTCCTTCGCACCAGCTCAGTTGACCTTCAGCTGTTTGCTTCCTTCTTAATTGGCATAAATCTTCCTCTGACAGTTGGATGTCTCTCTCCAGCATGTCTAATTCCTAAGAGGAAATTAAATATTGAATTAAATGGTTTTGCTGAGTCCTCATAGCTTTGGGCAGTTGGTTCAATGGGTATTGAGTTAGAAACCTCTGTCAGCATCATTTCAGGGGATAAGCATGTCTTTTCAGAAACTGCACTCAATGTTGCCTAAATGGGTCCATTTAAGAAACTGACAGTGACATGGAAGAGTTAAAGAAGTCTTACACAATCTATTTAATTTTAATTATGATAAAACCATTTTACTGAATTGGAGTTGGAGAATGGTTGAGTGGGGAAAAGCACTTGCTTTTTAAACATGCAAACCTATATTTGGATATCCAGAAACTCCCATAAAAGGCCCAGAGTAGTTATGTGAGCCTGTAGCTCCAAAGTTGTTGTGGAAGGATGGATGTAACGCTCACAGGGTGATGAGATGGTGAAGAACTGAGACAGTAGAGTCTGTAGGAATTGCTAAGGTTCAGGGAGAGTCCTTATCTCAAGGGAATGAGGGAAATGGATAAGAGAAGAATGCTTGTCATACCCCTCTGGCCTCTAAAAGTACAAGTGTGGATGTGCACACATGCACAATCATGTGCATACATTGCATAGTTGAAAATTCTTTAATACAGACATGAACACTTAATGAATCTGTGCTCCAGCTATCGAATGGAATCTGTCCACCATCTCTGTGCCCACCATGTTTCTGTTGCCACGTTTCCTCAAGGGGTTGGTAGGCTTATGTTTCCCCCCTGGCATGTGAGTTCTTCCTGTAGCCAGCAATGAGAGTAACTACACACATAGAAGTTACATGATGGAGGAGACCCAGGACACTTGACTGGGCTGCCAGAAGGATCCAGTGTCAGCTTCTCCTCTTACTGCCCTTGAACTGCAGCATCACATCAAGCCAGCACCTTTCCTCTTGAGTTGTCTCAAAGCAAGACATGACTTCAATGGGAACAAGAGAGGGAGACACAGCCTCATGATGCCAGCTGCGGCATCCTGAGGAGTTCACCGTAGAGAGTCCACACCAGTGAACTGAGAGTTGTAACTTGGCCACTGGAAATGATTTCAGTATGAGCTGCCGTGGGAAGATCTGGGGTTCAGTAAGGACAGATATTTAAGCTTGGGTGTAATTGGTCGAGACAGGACAATGACAGTGGTCACACTGGGAGGTGAGTAAGACACAGTCTCACTAGATGGCCGGGAACTTGCTTTGTAGACCAGGCTGGCCACAAACCCCTAAACATCCAACATCCTCTGACTCGTGAAAGCTGGGATTGAAGACACGCATTACTACATCCAGCTTTCACAGATCTGTGTGTCTTAAACACCTAGCCTGGGAAAGATTTCAACTAGATTTCAGAGGGAGGAGCTCTTTTCCTCCCTTTTAGTTTACCTGTATCTCTGTTCCTCATAATCCATCATGATGAGCACACAATGGTGGCTCACACAAGAAAAGCTCAACACTTCCCCATACTCTCAGGTAAGGAGAGTTAGGCATCCTTGTTTAGGAAGAGACAGGCATCTTCTTATGAGGAGAGGTGGCTATCTTTACCTGGAAAAGTGGGCATCCAGACATGGGTAAGGGAAGCATCTTCACATGCAGTGAGGTAGACATCTTTTAAGTGGGGATCTCTCTCTCTCTCTCTCTCTCTCTCTCTCTCTCTCTCTCTCTCTCTCTATCTATCTATCTATCTATCTATCTATCTATCTCTCTCTCTAACTGAGTTCCTGTCTGGATGGATATTAAGTCGCCCGCCTCCTTCTCCATCATCTGTCTCTGTCTGAGTCAAATGCACTAAACTTCAATTTGGTAATTGCATCTTCAGATTCTTTAATGAAGGTGTTTATCAACATATAAATAATTGCTGGGTAATTTTGCATTTGCCAATTGCATCCTGCTGGAATAGTAAGGGCAACCCCCACACACTCTGAATGTCTAGAAGTATGGAATGTCAAGGGGAGCAGCTCATACAGTCTCCCAACCCCAGTTCACCTGGGTCCCCTCTGTACCTTTCCTCCTTCACCCCAGTGCTTCTCCAGCTGTTCCAACTCACTGTTTTGATTCTGCAGCAGTGTTAAGTACAGTTCTTCAGAAGACTGTGTGGGTGGGACATGCAAGGAACATGGGTGGCGTCTCCCTCTAACTGATTCATTCCCTCCTTTGGATAATATCACCTTGGATGTGCTCACCTCAGGCACATACCACCAAGGACTTCTTTCTGTATGTTATTCTTCAGTGTATATATGATTCTGCATATGTGCACATGTGCATGTGTGTGTGTATATTTGTGAGTATGTGGATATGCCTGTATACATGTACTTTGCATATATGGAGATATAATTCGTTAGAGTCATTTCGTTCCATTCACAGTGTGGGCCCTAGCTCAAGTCATGAGGCTTGGCAGCAAGAGAGTCTTTTCCTGTTGACTTATTGTACAACAGGCATTTTGTGTGCCTTTGTTATTTCAAACGATTTCACCAAAGACAATGAAAGGACTGGCCAGTGTGTTCCCCTCACCAACCTTCTCTTTTGCTTCCTCAGCCTTGTGATTACAAGTGTGCAGGATCCACTGTGTTCAGCATTTTAAGTAGGACCTGGGGGACTGAACTCAAGTCCCTGTCCTGGCAAGTACTCCAGAGAGTGGGTCATCACCCAGATGCCTCCTCCCTGTTGTTTGGGCTGAGTCATGCAATTATCTCTATGCATGGGAGAGGACTGGAGATCATTCCAGTGGCTAAAATCTGGAAGACAATACCTTAGCTTCCACACTAAGAGTGCTGTATGCCTGGAGTGCCCCTTAATGCCTGCAGCCTTGGCGAGGGTGTGGCTAAATTCTGGTGCCCAGTGCAGAGAAAGGAGATAGCTCAGAGCTGGCTTTCCCAGCCCCTGTGATGTTGTGACAGTCCAGCGCGTGGACTGCCAGAGAGAGTTGGCAAGAAACAGTCCTTCCAGAAGTGTTCTTAAAAGCTGCTCCGAAATCATTCACCTCCCATAGAAACAAGTGTGATTTACATCTAATATGGGTAATTACTTTTACAGTTAATTAAAAGCACTCTCATTAAGCCCCTGCTGTGGCACCAATGTATAGCTCTTACTTGCTAAAGGACCCTAGTTTTGAGCTCACCTTCATCACAGAGCTCCTGCCCAGAAACAGCTGGCGTCCAAGAATCAGATCCATTGTGCTAAGCCATCAGCCACCTCTTAGCTGAGGCCCTCTCCCTCCCCTCACCCCCGCACCGGCTCACACTTGTGTACACAGCTGGAACTGACAATACGGAAACCCTGTGTCCAAAACCTTGGGAGAAAGCCAGCCAAGTGATTACGGTGAGAGCCTCTTGCAGTACTGATGGGGAGAAGGCAGAGGCAGCATCTTGCTTGCTTTGTCTTCAGAAAAGCTTTGTGTGTGGAAAGCCTTTGTGGCCCTCGGCTTTCTTGGTTTTTCTTTTGCTTCCAAAGGAAGTATCAGGTCTCAAAGAAATGTTCTTTAAATCCTTCTAACGTTCCTATAGCCACTTAGAAGGCCAGTGTGTGGGCGGTTAAATCTATTTCTGTTGATATTTTACAAAGCTGATATGCTAGCTCCGCAGCCACATGGCACCAGGTGACACGAATCATATTCCCAGTGATCTTCATTTTTAGACCAAGATCCCAGCCTTTCCCTTTACATAGTACCTATTGCGTGAAGGGAGAGTACCTTCCATAAGCTAAACTTTGGTACGTACATATTAATACAATGTGTCTTCAAACCACCTCATTTCTGGAAAGTACATCATGTTTAGCAATTAAAACGTGTAGTTCTCGGAGACTACAGTTTTGAGGGTACAGGAAGATTGTTATTTCAGGAAGTTACAGATCTGGTCCTTTCTGTTGCTCCATGGTTTTGATAGTTTTTACGAAGTTCCCTACTGCCATCTGCTGGCCAGATGTGATATTGTATGTGCTTAAGCGAGTTAGTGAATGGGAGCTTTGTTAGGTAGATCAAATACAGTTTATGTTCTTCTTCATGGTTTCAAATAAGTGACCCGATATGAATCCTGACATTTCAGACAGGTGGATCTGGAATCTTAAGCATCCATATGAAAGGCAGAATTTAAGAGTTGTACCATCTCTCCTGGATTCAGACTCCGAAGCATCTAGCTGAAAGGTACAATTCAGAGTTGTGCCAACTTTCTTCCTTGAACGTGTAGTTTGTCAACAACCCTCATCTACACGGTGATATTTCCTTCTAATACACACAGGGCATGCCCTGAACCACCAAGAATATCAAGCCTCAAGGTAACTGTTTGCTTACCCTACAAATGAGCCGCAGTCAGATGGCTAACAGTAATAGTATAATTACAACTTGCATTCTTTTTCTACCAATTTGCCACTGTTTGGAGTGAGCTGAGCTACCACAGTGAAAAGGTGAGGAGAGGACAAGAGGGGACAGACAGATGTCCTCCTGTCTGTAGGTGTTTCAAACTTCTGCTGAGCTCGGAGAGCTGAAATGACAGCATTGGTCTATACAGAAGGGCGACTTCAGAACTCACGTTCTTCCCTCTGTTTGTTTGGTTTTGTGAATGAGTCTCTGGTGCCAAACTAAGGCTGGCTTTGAAGTCACTATGTAACTGAGGGTGACCTTGAACTTCTTCTAGTCCTCCTGCCTCCATATTTCAAATTACAGATGAGCTTCCCCACACTGGATTTATGCGGTGCTGGCCTCGGGGCTTCCTTTATGCCTGAGCCATACCTACAGCCCGACACTTGATTAGAATTAAACAGATGTTTTCCTCGTGGTGACTGACTTTAGGTCCTTGAGTAAAATACTTAAACTGAATGGCACTCTCTGCTGCAGGCTCTGAGACACTCACCAGGAACACCAGATGCATCTGAGGGTCTGTGCACAGATGAGGTCACTTCTTCATTCTTGAAACTAAGTTTTCACATCTACAAAAGGGGAGAACTGGGCTATATGGCTACTGTGGGTGAAGTTTCTTTCTATAACATGCTTTTGAAATGAAAACAAATAAAACAACAATCTCAAAAATAGACCAAAATTGAAGTTGCATTCAATGTCAAGATATTCTCAATCTTGGCTTCTAAGCTCACACATATGTTGATATATTGCTTCATTTACTGATCTGTTTATTGAGAAAGGATGCTGGCACTTAGCCTAGGCTGGCCTTTAACCTATGATTCTCCTGTCTCTGCCTCACAGGGATGATAGATGAGTCTTCCCACTGCCAGAGGCTCATTATATATACACACATACACACAAATCTTTACATGTGTTCTATATGTGTATGTCTATGCATATATGTAAGTCAGTGTACATATAGTTGTTAATATACATATATGTAGAGATACAGAAAGCATTACTCAGGGCAAGTGTAGATGGTTTTCTCTTTAAGTAGGAACATATCTGAAGCCTTTCATGGAGTGGTTTTTAAATGGACAAATTATTGTTTTCAGGACAATAGGCAAGGACTGCACATGGGCAATCAGAAAGATCTGCATATGTAGACAAAAATCAGCTCCAGTACTGTTTCATGGTTTCATAGACTCTGCAGTCCAGGAGGATGCTGTTCCACATGTTCATGACCCAAACTTAGCTGTCGTGTCAAGTGTGAGCAGCCTGCTCTTGTCTTCCTGTTACACTCCCAGCATAGATGACTGACATCTTCAGTTCAGCATCTCAGCTCTATGGTAGGCAAGCACACGGGGCATCATCATGACCATCTGCCTGGGCCCTGGGACTCCTGCGCCGAAAGTGTGTCTTCTCCCTGTCTGTGACCTTTCAATCATACATGTCTTTAGTGGGCAGCAATATAAGTTTGTGTTTGAACTCTCCACAGTTATTGTGACAAATGACCACAGGTGCCTTTCATCAGCAGAAATGCAGTCTGTCTCTTCTCTGAAGGCTGCAAGCCTGAGACTGAGTTCTGAACAGGGCTGTGCTCCAACTGGAGTCAGGAGTCCTTCGGTTGACTGCAATACCGCTGCAGTGTCTGCCTGTCTTTCAGTGGCCTGACACTTCTCTCATCAAAAGTCACCATGTATGGGACTTAAGGATCCTTGGATAATGCAGAACCTATATGTCTCGTGAGCTCAGTCACACCTGTGCATGTGCCATCACCAAATATTATGGACTTTAATGGTCTGGATATATGGTGAGTTATAATTCAACCATGCACAGGTCCTTTCTTCTGCACACTTGGAGGTATCTGGTGTTTCACTAGTACCATTTTGTGACTTTATTATTAGGGGATTTTATGTCCCAGCCCTTCAGAACCATGCACTGGGATCACAGATAACCCAGGATCATGGTGTCTCAACCCGGTGACCAGAAACTCTTACCTACAGAACTCTTTAGAACAACCAACTTGTGAAGCACAGAAGAAATATCTTGGGAAGCAGTAAGAGGAATCAGACCACCTTGAACAACCAACCCCTATGGGCTGTGGTTTCTGAGAGCTGGAAAAACACAGAGGCCCCAGAAAAGAACACTTTAAAGAATGTTAAAATGCTGGGTCTTAGCTCTCCATACAGAACTGGGATTCACCAAGGTTATGGAAAGAAGGCATTGAAGGACTCACATATACCAAGATGTCCTTACAGAAAGGCAACCAACCATGCCTTCCAACCAAGGAGGTGGCTATTTGTCACTATCACCTAAAAGATGTTAACCTCAGCTCTTCCTTTTGAAAAGTGAGTGTATGTATTCACGGTTTTGTAGGCGCATTCATTAGTATGCACAGAGGTCACCATCAGCTGGATGCCTCGGTTGCTCGCCATATTGTTTTTGGGATGAGGACTCTCACTTAGTTCACCTAGATGTGCTGACCTATGCACTCCAGGGCTTCTCCCTTCTCTGCCTCCGAGATGTGGAGATTACAAATACATACAAATACACAACTCTGCACCTGGCTTTTGTTCCAATGGATGTGACATAATTTGCCTAGTAGATAGCACAAATCATCTTGTATATGCCCATCCCTTATAAAATATTCCTAACAACCTGTATCTATGTTTGCAGCTGCCCCCATATTGTTTCCAGCTCCTTTTCCTCGCTCTCACCCGTCCCTCTCTAAACCTTTATTCTTGCCCATACTTCTCATCCAGTGACAGGCCTCATTTTATTTTGTACCTGCCTTCCTGCATAAAGACATCATCTTACAGCTCTGTCTGTCTGTCCTAGAACTAGCTCCGTAGATCAGGCTGGCCATGAACTCACAAAGCTCCAGCTGCCCCTTTCTCCTGTGTGCTGGAATTAAGGTGTGTGCAACCACCACCCAGTTGCCATCATTTTACTTGAAACCCATTGAGTCCAGTTTTTGTTGTCCATATACATTTGGGTGTGTGGCTATCCCCTGGGGTTTGGTCAAGGTACTAGGGACATCATTCTTAAAGAAGGCTAACTCTCTCCCTCATCAGCTGTCAATTGCCAAGGAATCCTCAACTAAGGTGGGACTTCTTTCTGTCTTCCCCTCTACACTGGGGTTTTGTCTGGTTGGAGCCTGTGCAGGTCTGATGCATGCTGTCACAACCACAATGAGGCCATGTGTGTATCTGCTCTGTTGTGTCTGGAAAACGCTCTCATTTCTGTCATCCAGTCTCTAAATAGCTCTTAATTTTTTTCTGTCTTCTCATCTTCAGTAATCCCTGAGACTATGTAGGAGGGGCTATGAATGACAGCTGCCCCATTTAAGGCTGAACATGCCATGGTCCCTTGTTCCCTGTTGACCAGTTCTAGGCCTTTGTGTTATTCGCCATCTACTTTAAAAAGACACACCTTTGATGAGGGTTAAAAGATGAACTAGTCCGTGGGTATAGAGATAAGTCCTTAGGAGTCAGTTTAATACTGTGCTTATTTAACATACACCTGGCTTAAAAAAATCATATTTCCTGGGATCAACTTCAGATCTTCAGGCCAGCTTGGTACGCGCTGAGAGCAAGCTCCCAGCCCTCAGTCAGTCCGCTTTTATGGAGACGCCACTATGGCCTAACCAACTCTAAACACAGTGGTCCCACCTGCTCAGTTGAGTCTCATTTGTGGCCAGCAACTCAGTCCTTGCTGGAGGCGGTCCAGCTGTCTGCTCTGCGAAGCCAATGAGCTGCTTCTGCAGGAAATTGGTTGCTTGGAGTGAGTACAAGCATTTAGATTCATACTTAATACTTAAGTCATCGAGTTATTTTCCAAGCCAAGTTATCAAGTGAGGCTGAAGTACTTTTGCGACGTCTTGGGTTCAGAAAAGGTCACCTCGGAACCCATCCGGAGACGCTTGCTCTGTGCGCAGCGATCTCAACGATAATTTGTTCGCGCCCAAAGTGACATTTTTCCAATTTGAGCCCAACATCGTTCAGACGCGAGCGCCGTCCCCTGGGGCGCCTTCTGTGTGGATCTGAGGCGCATGACAAAGCAACAATATCATCTAAATAAAAAATCCAGCCTAGGTTTAGTAAATTAATCCTGACAAGAATAAATTGGATAATCTAAGAGAAATGGCAGGGCTCCCGTCTTGCCAGGTGCCTTTTCTTCCTCTCCCCCCCCTCCGTCGCTCAGGTGGGTTCTCCATAGCATATTCAAAACAAAGACGTGCCTTGGGTTCATGGATTTCATCGGTTTATTGATTAACAACTCGCCGCTTCTTCGGGGTTAGCAGAATCTGACCCCTCATTTCTAACCTGACATGCTTCCACTATGGAGGAAGGAGAAAGTCCCTGCTTCCCCTGGTAAGAGAGCGGGGCATAGCACACGGGGCTTCCGGAGCTGCCCTCTGGGTCACTAGGTGGTTTTCAAATTCATTCATGGTAGCAGTGGTTAAAGCAAGAATAGCAACAGGCTGCCTTGGCCTCACACATTCCCAGCAGCCACTCCACAGAGCTGCACCTTTCTTTCTCTTTGATCTCTTTGAACTTTTGAAAGTGTCTTACTTTCAAAAAGTTGTTCCAGCTGAGCTGCAGCTGTAACCATGAGCCTTTTTAACCTGCACCAGAAGCTTGTAATTTGTTATAAATGCTTAGGCCTTAAACTAGGCTTGTTCCCCAATTAGCTTGTAATTCAATTAACCCATTTATACACTTCTGTCTGCCGTGTGGCCAGTTACCTCTCTTAGTTTCATTTTTTCTGACTTGCTCTATTCTGCATCTATTCTAGAAGTCTTCTCTCCCTGTTGGAAGTCCCTTCCCCCTTTGATTCTACCTCAGCTTATTGGCCATTAGGTTTTTATTGACAGGTGATGCTTGCAAGCAATTCCCAAGAGATTCTCTCTGCACTGAACTGACTCTGTAGCCCAGGCTAGCCCTTTAGCCTTTCCACTAGTTAGGAAGGCAGGCAACCACCACCCTGGACTGCCTCTCCTACACAGCTCCGCATGCACTTTCCCAGGGAGAAGACACTCCTTGTCTCTTCTCCAAAACTTAGCTCATCTGGACCTTTCATTCTGTGACATGTTGGCTCCGGGTAAGTGCTCCTGGGCACAAAGCATAGTCCAGCATCAGAGCCCACAGATATTAAATAAGGAGTGTGTGCGAGAGAAAACAAAGGAGGCCCAGTGCCAATGTGTGCCATCCTGGGACTGTTCTGCACACTGCCCTCTTCTGGTGTGCACCCCCAGAAAGTCACTGCACGAGTTTTCTCTTTTGGATTTTTTCAAAAAAAAAAAAAATCTTTTTTTGAAAGAGTTTCTTACTTGTTCAGGTGAACCTTAAGCTATCTGTTTAGTGGAGGATGTCCTAGAACTCTTGATCACAGACACTCACCACTAGGCACAGTTTAGATGGTTGGTGCTGGTGATTGAAGCTCCCTGGGTGCTAAGCAAGTATTCTACCAATTGACCTGCATCTTTGAGCTCTGGGGCTCAGATTGCAAGGACATTGATCTTATTAAATTAGACCTCAACCTCAGGGACTTGATTTACCCTGAATTCCTCCCTCAAGATCCCCTTTTCTGTATAAAACCACATGAACACTTGGGCAGCATGGGGCCTGGCAGGGGAGGAACTTCTGTTCTGGCCACTAATGTTTCTGCTGTGGATTCTGCCTCAGGACACTGGGATGAGCCTAGCAAAGGGTGTCTTCTTGCTCTGTTTTTTCATGATGTTGCATGGTTGTGGGACAGGGCAGCTCCTTTCTAGAGACCCAGCTCCTGTGAGCATTAACACCACACTACAGAGAACAGACATGGTATTCTACACAGAAAGTCATGGACCAAAGTCTATACATATGCTCCAGGGTAGAGGGAGGAACTGATGCTGAGGATGGAGGAGCCCAAACAAGACCTCAAATCCCTCCCACATTAAGATGCCCACAGCAGCTTCTAAAACAGCCATGAGTTTTCAGCCCAGAGTTTTGTACTCAAATGTGCATGCCCTCTTACTTACTCGCTTATTTAGGAAAAACTCTAGACACATGTGCTTCATCAGGTATAGCATGGATATCTGAAAGAGTACATACCTCTGCTCTCTTTCCCCGCCCTTTATTTGCTGGCTTTCCTCTCGCTGAAGGCCCACCCTCCTTGCTGGAGTGCACATAAAGCACCATCTGTGGTCTCTGCATGGGCTCCCCATTGGCTGTGTGCTTCCCTGCAGGAGCCCATCACTCAGACTGGACCACCATGTAGGACTCAGTTCAGGGCCACTTCCTTCCATTGAAACTTGAGGCTCCTGAACTCAGCTTTTCCTGTCCTCTCCTCAAATTTTTTTTTTCATAGCATCTTTTGTATAATTTCCTTTGACCCCAGAATACGGGTATTGCCAAGGCAGGGTCTTCCTTGTGTTTTGTACATTATTTGGGTCTTATGAACCTAGAACCTGGCCTGATATCAGTGGTAACCAAATATCCCACTTTTGATATATTTTACAATTATTTGCTTATTTCATGTGTGTATGGGGGACAAGTACATGCTGTTGAGTATCCTTACATGTCAGAGGACAGCTTATTCGAGCTGGACTTCTCCTTCTATGAGGTGTGTCCTGGTGGTTGAATGAATTTGTCAGGCCTGGCCACAGATGTCTTTACTTAAGTACCCATCACTTGAATGCTAAGTTTTTGCATAAGTCAATCAGTTTCATACTTTCTTGTTTGAATATCTCTTTCCTTCCATCTAGCAAGTTCCTTAACATTTAGGAACCATAGTTTTCACCTTTGTGTGAGGAAAAAATAAACAAACAAACAAACAAAAAAGGTTAGATGTAGGAAGGCAACAAGTATAGTTGAGTATGAGACAGATAAGTAAAGGATGGATAGATAAATGAATGAATGGTGGATGCATAGAAGAATGGGTGTGTGGGAAGGCAGCCATGCAGGTAGATGGACAGGTAGAAGGGCAAGTGGATAGAGTGGATAGATGGGTAAATGGATGGCATGACAAATGAATGGATAAATACATGGACATACTGTGTATATATGTATGTATGCGTATGTGACTGTATATTTGGATGGATGGATGATGGCTAGATGAGTGAATGGATAGGTACATGGATAAATAGATGGCCAGTCAGGCAGACTGACAGATAAAAGGCTGGATGGGTAAATGAATAAAAATATAGTTGGGAAGAGAGATTGACTGAGAGTTAGATGGATGGAAAATTGGAGAAATGGATGAGTCAGCAGATGGGTTGAAGGATGGGTGGATATAGGCCAACTGATGGACAGTGGTCAGTTGAGTGGGTGGGTAGATGGATACATTGATGGTTGGGGGGGTTAGACAGAGAGATGGATAGGAAGGTGACTGAATGAGCGTAAACAATAACTACATGATGATGGACCATGTTGAAGCCGGATAAATTCGCATGTGACAAATGTAGAAGAGTACATTAAATCTACTTTAAAATTCTTTTTTTCATACAATTAAAGGCACTAGGGGATGGGAGAGATAGTTTTAACAGCTCCCAGTTTCTCTTTACTTATCTCGGTCCCATAGCATTCAGGTTTTCCCTCATATGTTTGCAATAATGCTTCCTTACAACACTCATACGCCTCTAATGTGAACCCCAACATGTACACTTCCAAAAACTACAATAAAGGGCAATGACTCGAGAAAGAGCTGCTGGGAATGTGATCTTTTATTAATGTAGAGGGTACCTCAGCAGCACCACAGAATGTCCTCCAAATACAAGCCTGACTCCTGCTCTTTCTCCTCCTCCAGGATATCAAAGTCGACTGCAATAACTGTGTGGAGACAGAGGACAGAAAGGTAAGCCACTATATTTTGTCATTCTGGTTTCAAACACAGTAAGAGTGTTCCAATGGCCGCCTGAGAGTTTAGGTGCACCTCACCAGACCATGCTCTGGAGGTGACTTGTGCATTCACACTTGCAGACAAATACAGCTTGAACTGCTTGTCATTTTATCCCCTCCCCCACGGTCCGTTGTTTCTAAATCTGTGGAGGAGAGCATGCATGCAATGCGATTAGGTTTTACAAGATTGTGTACTTGTGGTTTTGTTTTACCGTTCCTCTTTTCAGAAGGAAATAGCTTATGGGTGCTTCATGTCACAATTTAAGTCAAAGTGGTTGGTGCTGGATGTGTGTGCCATATGCTATGTATCATTTATACTATTGGGTGACATTACACATGTGTTGTGGAATAGAAAATTTCTGGACTCTGAAGGTATAGATACGTGCATCTGATCCATGCATATTTCCTTGGAAGTGAGCTTACCTTAACTTTCTCCAGGATCTATCTGCATAAGCAGTGACTTCCTATTTGAGATGGGAGACCAGTGAAGGTGACTTAGCACATATGTGAGTTTTCCACCCATTTCTTTTGTTTGTTAGCTGTGGTGTTTTCAGAAGCAATGGTCAGATCATTGTTCTCAGTCTTTATTGGGAAGTTTCACAGAAGATTATGTGACAAAGTGCAATGGAACACAAAGGAAGTACAGGTGCTTGAACATGAGGCATGGACCTCCTGATTACTCCTGACACTCTCTATGGGTTTAGGACAATGTCCCTCTTTGCAATGGTACTGTTGTGGCCTCATGTGGTCACTCTCTCAACACAAGGCTTTGAGCAATAATTTCATAATGACTAGGACATCTGCCGATTAAAGTGTCAGATGACTCCACAGATAAAAACTTGCTTGTTAATATAAGCATCCAACTGCACAGTTTTTTGCAGTGTTCAGTCCAGCAGTTCATGTTTACACTACAGTTTTGCTTGAGCTGCATCTGCTCCCATGTGTATGTTGGAATGTCACATGTGCTATAAGAGAACATTGCAGTGAACACACATGTGGATATCTATGGCTGTGACACAAGAACTTGCCACTTACATGGCACATACACATAGACTTCCCCTACCAGCTTGTCCTGTTCCAGCCCTTGAGCACATCACTGTGCTCAGAAAGCCGGCTCCCAAATTCAGGTGCTCTGCCTTTACTTAAATAGCTTAAGACGTCCACAAGTATACAGTGTAATTTTTTAAGAAATATATTTTTGATGGAGTTTAAAAGCTACCAGTACAATAGGTGCTGATGGAAAAACTTCAGCTCTATCATTAACAAGAGAGTTGGGCTGGAATATGCTCTGGGATTTCCCAACCACCCTGGGGCTGTTCCAACTGCCCTTACTATCTGTGATCTATCTAAGCATCACCAATACCCTGCTTTATGGCTTATCTGTGATGTTTCCTGGGGGAGGAAGTTGTACAGAGTCATTCTCTATAGTTTCAATTCTTCTGGAGAAAGAAAAGCACACGTATGTGTGTACACACACGCACACATTTGTGCATGCATCTCCATGCATGCTTACAGGAACACATATACACATGTACACACACAAGTATACATTCCCACATGCAGTCTTTTCTTCGCACATACACTTGGATGATGTTGGAAGTGTTAGATGAAGCATTTCTGATAGGTTTTTTTCTCTTGTTCCCTGAGACTGAGTTAACATGACTAATTCGCAAATGAACTCAACAGTTGCAGCAGCTAGTGATGGCTGGTTCTGCTGTGCACAAATAGAAGCCTGCTCAGTCTACACTTCCTTGGCTAAGGATGTTGTATCTCTTGGAGTTCTCTCCTTTCATGGAAAAGTCTTAATCAAAATCCAAGCATCCCAGACTCATCAGGAAAGTCCATGCCCTTTAGATAGTCTACTGGAGACACAGCCTGAGTCCACACAGGGGGGTGGCTGCTGTAGCCCCTTAAGTGGCTATCCATTGTGTCTAAGAGTTCTATACAGCCCTTTTGCTATGATGAAGTATAATTTGTTACCATGACTTATACATTTGGAGGGATGGACTTTCTTCTGGTATGTGTACGTGCCCCTATGTCTCCTTCTGTGCAACCCAAATGCTTCAGGAAAGATCATCGACTTGATAAAGTGGAACTAAATGACAAGAGATGACAGAGGTGCCACAGTGATAAGTAAACCTGCCTCAGAAGCAATGGTCCTTTGGCCCCATGTGGATTTTCACAACTGCTGAGGGCTTTGGTGTTAGTGGAGAAAGCTGGAGAGTGCTCCCCCACTCTTGACTTTGCAGGAGCTTGTAGCATCTAAGAGTAACATTGATATTTTTCATCTATGTCATTTTTGTTTTAAATATTCCTTTGCTTTCTGTCTTCCCCAGGCTCTGCCCCTTCATCTCCACCTTTGCCTGTACAGTGCATTTCTCATTGGTAGATTTAAAAATATATATATATCAGCACTTCAGTCTGGTTTCCCTCCTGCTGGCCTCTTCCTCATGCACCTCCTTCTTAATAGTGTCTTATGTAGACCAGGCTTGTCTCATAGTCTCTGTCTAGCTGGAGGTGACCTTGAATTTCATTTGCTCTGGCCTCTATCTCTGGAATGCCAAACTATATGTAGATGTATGCCACCGCAGCCTAATTATGTGGTGCCAGGGATCTAGCTCAGGGCTTTGCACATGTCAGGCAAGCACCCTACTGAATGAGCCACACCCCAGCACTTCCTCTTCCAGTGTTATGCCTCACTTTGTTTCTTTTGGCTAGATATTGGTCCTCATTTGGAAATGAGTTCTTGCCCTGTTGCATTCTGGGATGAGTGGAAGATCCACGACAGTCCCCACTCAGTTGAAACTCCCTGAGAGATGCTTTTATTTTTGCATTTTATTTTATCTATAATATATACATATATTTATATTATACCATATGTATATTATATGTACACTGTGTGTATGTACATGCGAGTGTGTGTGTGTGTGTGTGTGTGTGTGTGTGTGTGTGTGTGTATGTGTGTAACAGCACATATAGGGTCAGAGGACAATTTTAGGAATGATTCTCTGCCTTGACTACCCCAGAGACTTAGTAGTCCCTGGTAGAGACTCAGAAGAGAGAGAAGACATTCATTTTATCTCCTGTGTTTCTGTATCTTTCCTGTCTGGTTTCTTTTGGGACAACATAAAGATCACTGTCACTTGGGAAACCTCACCTTATGGTTTATGAAAAAAATGTATTTTGGATACCAAGATATAGTCTCATTTTGTTTGTGTGACTTCTGATCTTATGAATTAGCAGGGCTCCTGAGACTGTATCCACACCAGAAAGAGGTCCTTCTAACTCCTTGATCTCCTGTAAGATGCCACAAGAACATATTACAGGCATGTGGAGTGTGGTGCTCAGATTCTTGATACTGGACTGTGGATGATGCCTCCACACAGGCAAATGCCAAAGAACTAATGTGGATTCAGCAAAGGTGATGGGAAGTACCCCATCAGACATCTCTACTTGGCTGTGTACAACTGTGCACAAGCATGACATTACAGCATCTGTATTCCTGCTTGGGGAACTGAGACACTTGAATTCATTTTTGTTTGTGCTGTAAAATCCATCTGAATTTCAAACTATGATGAGGATGGTGATTCTGGTGATGAGCACAGAGGCTTCTGCATCAGCCAAAAAGCATCTGTCAGGAGCAGACAAGAGCCCATTTGTCAAAGGCTGGAAACTTGGGCAGGAGTTCCACTTCCAACTTTGTACCTGGCCTGGAGCATTTCAACAGCTTCAGATCTGCCAGAGAATTTTATTGAAGAGTTTGGGTGGTTCGAAAGTTATAGCTAAAGTTTCCTTTGTCTGGGCTTTAGGGTGTGATTGTTAGAGACATTGACCTATTCTGCTTAGCATTACCCACTCAGAATATGTCTTTGGCCAGCGCCTGTATGAGAGAGACAAGTAGTCTTGAACAACTTTATCAGCAGGTATGGGGGTGGGGTCCAGTCCTATCCTGTAGTGGAAATAAATCAGAGCTCTAAGGATGCAGGTATACTGAGTCTTAACCCATGCTTGGGTGGCCTTTTTGTTGATGCAGTGGTCTCTGAGTCATCTATGCTCCTTTAAATAACTCCACACTAATGTTCCATAAATAAGCCTGACAAAGCCTTGTTGGATTTCTGTCAAATTATTTATTTGGTCTGCCATTGTGTTCTGTCTAGGTTGAGTAGATGTTTGTCCCTATTTTCCCAAAAAAGCCACACCACATGTGGGATCCTAGAATGGGCACAAAGGTAGACGTCTGTGGCAAGCAGTATGACAAATGGGTGGTGGCCCTAATAACCAGGGGTCAGGGTACAACAACAGAAAACAGGATTTGAGCTTGAAGGTGAGATGGAAAATAGGTCAGGCAAGCCAAATAAAACCCAAGAAACACAGGAGTACCACCATCCCTAGCATAGAATACAAGTCCATGTTACATGGTATTTCATAAAGTCTTTTAGAGGAATTCTCATGGCCACATGATGGCTCTTTGCTGCTTTTGCTCATTCAGGACTTTGCCGGCTCATTCATGATCTTTCCATCCGTGTATCCTCTGTGTCCCTGGCTTTTTTTGTTCATTCACATTTTGCATCTCAGGCTGGTTCTCCAAGGGTATGATTTGTCCTCAGCCACCATGGCTGTCATACATAGCTTATTCCAAATGGCTACAGTCTGATCTTTGCCTCCATTTATCAATAATCAGTGATACAGCATCTCATGGATCCCAGACTGGTTTTGAACTCACCACGGAGCCAAATGCAGTTCTGATCTCCTGACCCATCTGTGTCAACGCTGGAGTTCTGGGTGTGTGCTGTTAAACCAGGGTTATGCAGTACTGGATACCTAACCCAGAGCTTCAAGTATTCTAGGCATATCTATATACATATCTGCTGTCTGATCCTCATGCCCAGCCTTATAAATGATATTTTTTTCCTAAAAGGAAAAGAACAGATAATAATATCAGTATCTAGTTGACACAGAATGTCATAGACAGTTTTCAGTGCTTCATATTTAAGTTTTATCAAACATTTGCCAATATTCTTGTGGTCAAGACAAGAGACAGAGAGGGGTTATAGTGAATAATCCTCAGATCCCTCAGGTAGTAATGGGAGGGATGGGTTTCTGCACAGGTCATTGAGTGCTGACCACTGGGCTATACTTCCTATTATACAATCCTGTGGGAAAAGTAAGTCAAACAAAATCACTGCATGCCACTCAAGAGTTTACTTCTCCTAGCTTTTGAATGCCTTCCACACATGAGAACCATCACAGAGACTCTCAACAGAGGAGAAACAGCTGGGGCCAATACAAAACAATACTCTTTAACACCTTCTTGTGCCAAGATCTCTCTTATTCATGCACACCAAAGTATTGTCTCAATCCTAAATGCATAGGCCTTTCAGCCAGTGTTTGACTTTTCAGTCTGAATAGGAGTTAGTTTTGTAGATTAGAGCATCTCTGTGCAGGATGTCTGTTGGTGCCTGCCTTATGTGTGTGGGTGGTCTTAACTTTGAAAGGAAGATGTTGGGGGGCATCTCTCATGTATTTTAGGAATGTTTGTGAAACTGATGGAGATTCTACAGTGGGTTGTGTTATCAAGTTCTTTTAGTCTCTAATGGGCTAGAAATCCAAGTGTCAGAAGATACGGGAATGGTAGGTACACTCTGCGATGCTGCTAGCCCATATGTACCCTGCAGTGTGCAGGGATGGGAGAGGGGCAAGTTTGGATACAGACACATCTTGGCCAGTTGTGAGGTACCAGTCCACACACCTGTGGTCTAGCAGAGTGGCTATTAGCCTAACTTTGGTTCTCCAATTCCAAGGTTTGAACACCAAGCCTGGCAGCTTCCTGGCTGTTCCATTCTTCAAGTGCTCATGAGAAAATAGAAAATGGAGATGAGACAGTTTCTGTGGTTGACGAGGGTTTTGTGAGCTGACATGTTTGAGGCTCTTGTTCTTTTGACTAGGCATAGGGTTGTATTCCCAGAGTTCAAATTGCCTTATTCATTTATTATGTTTTGTTGGATTTTTTGAGACAGGGATTCTTATGGCTAGATATGGCCTAAAACTTATTACTGTAGCCCAGGCTTGCCTGGGACTCAATACCCCCCTCCCTTTGGCTTCAGAGTACCTGGGATTGCAAATATGTACCACCGTCCAGGTTATGACAGCCCATCTTTCAGTCTGAATTTCAACATTGACTCAGTGTGTTACCTTTGCTGTGTGGCCAGAGAGGCTACATGTGGAATCTGTTATTAAACAGCAAAGAAAATAAAGCATCCACAAGTTCCCAGTTATTGAGAATTTGGGCATCTTGTAGATTTTTTCCAGTCTGGATAGGGATGTGCAGAGAGGGTTGCTAAGCATAGATTGCTGGTTATACACTTGCCAGAATGGCCCTGCTGATAACAGCCGACTGAAAGTGAGAAATAGGGCTTCTGCACGATCAAATGAATGATTGATTAAGGATGTCTGCAGAGGGTAAATGTGTAGGGGTCATGGTTTATCTGTTACATATGGATACATTCTTTGCCAGAACTAATGATGTATAATTGATTAAAGACATCTCCATAAGGTAACGGAATTGGAGTAACAATATATGTACTATGTATGTTTTTATAATTTTATTAACAAGGATGAGTGTGTGTTTGATGAGAGATGCCTGAAGAGAGAAAAGAGATGGCAGCAGTGCTACCTGTGCTATATATAGACTCTTCCTGACACCGACCTGTCAAACTATGACTGAAACAAATCCAAGGGCCCTGTATTTTTAGCCCAAGGTGGAGCAGAAGACTCTCCTTCCTACATCCACCCTTTTGGGTATGTCTATTTTTTCTTATTATACCACAGACTTGCACCCAATCAAAGCACCGAGGTTATCATGCATGGCTTAAAGATCACACAAAGCCTTCTATCCAGTAACCTCCATAGAATCTGGAGAAGCCTGTTCAATTGATTACACTCTGGTGACATGCCATCTGATTTTAGCCTCAGATAAACATGGCTATGTTTTGATCCCTTAATTTTAAAAGCATGGTTTGTCTTTTTTCCCACAATTACATATTAACTGGGGCTCAGTTGCTGGCAATTTAATACCATTAATTACAGCTATTGCTTTCATTTGTCATTTATTTTGCTTAAGAGAAGCAAGACTGTTCCTTTGTATAATTTTTAGCGATGCTTTCTTTCTCTAAACTCTGAATTAAAATGTACTTAAGAAATGCTTAATTAAGTGCAAGCTATTTTCTTTGAGGACAGGTCTGCCATCTCTTCTTCTTAATAGGAAAAAAAAAAAAAGGCCAGTTGGTTCTTACATGATGAGCAGAGTGAACACTAATTAATTTTTCTTTCTGTTCTGTTGGCTCATTTCATTATCCCAGTCTCGATGTATGATTGGGTGTCTTCACATGTTAGACAGAAAGCACAGGCTGTCCAAACGTGATTTATGTTGTCCTGGCGCTTTTGCAGAGTTCAGCTGAATTTTTTTCCTGTTGATGAAGGTCAGAAACCTCTGAGATGATGCCATCCATCTCAGCAACTAGGTTGCTGAAATGATTTTTGATAGGACCTCAGGCAACATCAGCAGAACTTGGGAGAAGGCTGGGGGAGGTGTACCACAGGGCTGCTGCATCTGTGCACAAGTATACATGCAGCACGCACCTCTGAAGTTCGGGTGGATACTTACCAGGCTTTCTGTGTTGTTATACACTTGTTTTATCGTCTTTCCAGATTTCTTGGCGGATAGTTGCCAAATAGAAATCTTTGTGCACTAAAGGCATGAGCATATTGTATTGATGTTCATGTGCACTGTGAAGCAATTTTGTAAGAAAGATAATAAATACATCCCTCATATGGCTCTCTCTGTCTCTGTCCCTCTCTGTATCTCTGTTTGTGTGTCTGTGTCTCTTCATGTCTGTGTGTCTCTGTCTCTCTGTCTTTGTCTCTCTGTCTCTGTCTTTCTCTCTGTCTGTCTCTTTGTCTCTGTCTTTCTGTCTGTCTTCCTATCTCTCTATTTCTGTCTCTCTGTCTGTGTGTCTCTGTCTGTCTTTGTCTTTGTCTTTGTCTTTGTCTCTGCCTCTGTTTCTGTTTCTGTCTCTGAATCTGTCTCTATATCTCTCTGTGTCTCTCTGTCTTTCTCTCTGTCTCTTTGTCTCTGTCTTGCTGTCTGTCCCCCTATCTTTCTATTTCTGTCTCTTTGTCTGTCTGTCTTTGTCTTTATCTTTGTCTGTTTCTGTATCTGATTCTCTCTCTCTCTCTCTCTCTCTCTCTCTCTCTCTCTCTCTCTCTCTCTCTCTCTCTCTCTTTCTCTCTCTCTCTCTCTCTCTGTTTTCCTTTTTCCCTCCCTCTTGGATTTTTTTTTCTTGTAATATATCATGCCATGGAGTAAAGACTAGCCAGGAATTTACAATCCTCCTGCCTCAGCCTCCGGAGGGCATAGCTTACCAGCAAAAAGTCATGCTTAACTTCTGTCTTTTTTATCATTTTGTGTGAAGGTGTTTGACAAGAACATTTGCAATTATATATTTAGTAGATTTTTGTTTTTGTTTTAAACTAAGGACTGTTTTCTTGAGGGGGAGAGTATGCTCTAGAAGAGGGGCAAATAGAGAGAAGGAAGGCGGGGAGGAAAGCAATGGATGAATTTACTTTTATTTCTGACAGCATCTCACACAGGTTCATAATAGCTTCATGGACTTCAGATGGCCATGGATCTAGCAGAGACACTGAATATAAAAAGAAGAAGGACGCAAGAACGGAGATGGAGGCAGTGCCCAGAGTGATGAGGATTCAGTCTGAGGATCCCATGATAGAAGGCCATTGTCAAAGGCCAGGAAGAGACAAGGAAAGATCAGCTCTCCTGGTGCCTTGGTTTTAGTCACTCATGTTCCAGCATCTTAAGGAAATGATTATGGGCTGTGATTATGAATTTGTTGTAGCATCTCTGAGAATCTGAATCATTCTCTAGTGGGGGAGGAGGGGAGACAGCCTAGTAGATCAATCATAGACTTAGTGCAAACACATCCATGTGCATGTGCAATTTGTGAATATATTTGTATATATTATGCATGTACACACATGTATACATTGCTGGGCACCTATACAGACGTATCCACACTGCATATGCATTCATATGTATATACCACATACACATGTTTCACACATATATCCATTCCAATGTGCCCATATTACAAAGGGCCTGGAGGACACCTGAGTAGGCTTCTTAATCATGTAGCTATGCTAGAGAATAGTACACAAAGAGGGGGAAATTCTAGTCACTGGGTCCTTGGGCAGAGGCCTGCCATGATTTAAAGGATCCCAAATCATCTTACTATCTTACAAATCCCAAACTGTTTCTGCAATACAGGAATAATTCCCACTCCCTATTGGTCAGGTCATGGACCCTGGTCCAAAGTAAGCTCTTCATCATCACTACAGTAGCATTGCAGGGATGTGTGTACAGGGTCAGAAGGGCCTGCTAGGGATGGATGCCCTGTGCATGAAAAGACCTGGACCCTATCTATATATCAACTCACCTTTGTGTACATACCACATACATGTGTACCCATGTATGTCTGGCAATGTAGACACACATGAGGAAAAATAACAGAGTCACACCATAAGGCATAAGGTGACTTTGACTACTGAGTAACATAGGTAGGTAAGCTACATCTTGCATCAAAGTTTGCTTGACCAGACAGCAGCTAGTCCATTGCTCATCAAGGCATTCCCCAAATTTAGGATGCTTAATACACTTTACATTACTTAAAAGTCCTTCTGTAATGAGGGGTCAATAGGCCAATAGGAATGTGGACACTATAAAAGATGTATACAGAACATGGTGTGTTTCTATGGAGACCAAAATTTTGATTCTATTACGCTTAAGTTCAAAATGGACTTATTGCCCCCAAAAGGCAACTGACATCAAAGACCCCAAAGAGAAAGTTTTAAAGATCCAACATAAATTAAGAACTCCATACCAAAAACATCAGGGAACTGGAATTAAATAAAAATTAGGCCTCGAGCAGTGTAATGACCCAGAAGTTCATTATGCAGTATAACCCTTTCAATCAAAGATCAAATCTCATTAAAAGTCTAGCTTTGATTAGGGAAAGTTTGGGCTACTGTAGGACTGGATGGCTCAATCCATGGACTGTCAAGCTATGGGAATTTTTGCTTTATTTTCCTCACTTAAAAGGTAGTGAGCTATTTATCCTATGTCATCAAAGGTGATTAATCCAAAGAGACATCAAAGAAGAAATCGCAAAGATTTTCTACCTATGACTTTTGCCCATTAAATAGTGTGTACTTCTATGTGTAGGCATGTAAGTGTATATGCATATGTGTGCAGAGGCCAGAGGCTAACACTCAAGTTCTTCCTCTATCTTCAGCTCATGTTGGATATAAAATCTTGCTAATTTGACTAGACTGGCTGACAGGCTAACCCCAGAGATCCTCCGGTCTCCACATCTGCAGTAAGGAGCTGCACAACTGTTATTTTACATGGGCACTCATGTTTGTGTGACACACTATTTACCAACTGAACCATCTCCCCAGCCTCTAGTGCATTATGATTCTAGGGAAGAGTTTGTCATATGTTACTGGACAGGTTGGGCATCACATGACAAAACAGATCATCAGTTCTAGGTTGGTGCAGGAGATGTATGATACCAGCCATGCATTTCTCCCAGAAAAGGCAGGAAGACAAAATGAAATTCACTTTACTAACATATTCCCTTTTATTTTACACATTTTTACTATATGGTCTCTTTAAAAATTATTATACATTGGCTGAGCACCCAGACAGAATAAATAGGAGAAGAAGAGAAAGCCAGATATATGTTCATATTCTTTTACTATACTTCCCAGCTTCCTGTGAAGTGCACAGCTACCCTTGACGAGTATTTGCTAAGGTCCATGAATATTTACTAAGGTCCATGATGGACTGAACCCTCAGAATCCATGAGCTGAAATTAACCCTTTTTTCTTTAACTTGTCTATGGCAAGTGGTTTTATCACAATGAGAAGTCATAGGTATATTGGGAATGGTTGTTCAATCTATGTTTTTCTTTCCTTTAATTTGCCAATTAAAACAAAAATTTTAAAGGAACACAATAATAAAACAAACAAACAAACGAAAAGATCCCTAGAGGTTTTTCTGATAACAAGAGAGACTAGCTTTTCCCTTAATGATGTGTTTCTAATATATACCACATCTCAGGCTCAAGATTCACAGAATGGATGGGAGGGATCCTTTAAGCCAGAGTGGAGGTTCCAACTGATTGAATGCAGCTCTGAAAATTAATCATTGCCCATGAATAGTTGATGGGGCTTGCTGCGTAGTTCATCCACAAGGCCAGTGGAAACCTGGTGGCTTATATGGGTGTTTCCAAATAAGACCTAATTTTTCCCCCTCTAGAATGAAAGTGATGGGGATCATCAAATGAAAGCAGGTTGTGTTGTGGGGTACAACTGAATCACACCGAGATAATATAATCTCCATTTCAAACCAGTCCCATCTCCCATGTGTCAGAGCAAACAGCTCTGTGTGTAACTGTTCTGTCTCCAGCACTGTTCGCATACTCCCTAATCTTTCTGAATAAAGAATGGAGCTTCCAGTGGACAGAGTAGCAAGGAAGATTTAACAACTGAGGAATTGTGCTGTTTTTAATTCATTTAATCTGATAGTCTATTTGTGGAAGATTTTCAGTTTGATAATATTACCAATGTCCTAAAGTTTATTATAGCAGATTGGAGGCCTCTGAGCAGAGTACAGTGATCACAGGCTATGAGACCCGAGGGTAAGCCACATGACATCAGGGAGCAGAGCCCACATGTTCCTGTCACAGAAATGGAAATGTCTGTGTTTTCCTCAGTATCACTGGGTCACTTCAGGGCTCAGGCTCAGTTTATCTTTCGAAGCCTCATAATTATGTCAGGATCATACATTTTAGTCACATTCATTTAAAACAGGATTTTTTCTTTTGTCTTATTTTCTTAAATTATGTTTTTGAATTTCACACGAGTGCAGAGCAATTGTATCATTTCTAGCTCTCCTTATTCACTCTCTGACATCCAATTCTTTTCCTGTTCTTCTTACTCCTTTTAGAATGTATGTATATGTACACCTCTGTGTATGTATGCATACATGTATACATATGCATACACATACATGTGTGTATATACATGTATTTATATAAACGTAATATATGTATACATACATACATATACAGGTACATAACCCATATAAATGTATATAAACTTATATACATAGTGACACATATATATACATATACAGGTATAGGTATACTGCATGTATATACATGTACAGATATGCATGCACACATATAAGTATATATGTGTGTGTCCTACTGAGTCCAGTTGCTGTTCATATGTGCATGTGTTTATGACTAATCCTTTAGCATTGGGAGCTTGTTCCTGAAATAAACTGGTTTTCTGTCTTTCAGAAGCCATTAACTTCCTACAATTCTTCATCTAGGGGTGGACTTTGGAAATTTCCTCCCATTCATGGTGACATGTTAACCGGTGGGATTATTATGCAGTTCATTTTTATGCAATCATAGTGTTGATATTCTATGGCTGGCACCTCCCTGTTATGTCCAGAGGACGTTGCGTAGCAGCAGACTTCCAGGTCCTCTGGCTCTTACAATATTTCTGTCCCTTATGAGACTCCCTGAGTCTTCGGTATACAGGCTATGTTGGAAACTAACCCGGTTTGGGCACCCCACTATTACTCCTTGTATTTTGACCATTTGTGGATCTCTACAGTAGTTTCTCCCAGTACAAGGAAAAGCTTCTTTGATGTGAGATGTGTGTTTCTCTGGGGTTGAGATGGAAGTTAGAGGTATAATAATGCTTCTCTATCTGCGGGCAAACATTTTCAGTGGTCCCTTGTCTTTCTGGAGGTAGCTTTGTTGTTTGTCTGTGCTGGGTATAAATGGATTGGATAGTTCCAACTTGCTTTGATCACCCTCAGCTCAAAAACAGGAACTGTAGAAACAGTGAACCACCTAAGTGCAAACTGACAACCCACTCATCCCAGGACATGTGTGTGTGTTTGCGTGTGTGTGTGTGTGTGTGTGTGTGTGTGTGCATGTGTGTGTGCTCATGCTTCTTGATGAAACCAAGTACTTCTTGTTTGTGTGTGCTTCTCATTCTTCCATGTGAATTGTTAGTTCATCAGAAAGAGAGAGAGAAAAGGGGAGGGGAGAAAAATACTAAAATCCTATTTTCAAACAAATGCTAACATCCTTCTCATAAGGCCATAGTCCTTAGTTTTTCACTTTCTGAGCTTTGCCTGGTGCTCGCACAGAGCCCCTTAAAGCAATATTTTTGTGTGAGAGGCCAAGCTGGGCAGTTCAGATTCAGACTTTGGGCTGGGACATGGTTCAGTGCATGCCTTCATTCTATTGAATTAAAGATGTTCTAGGATCTGGTCTATCTGCCCTGTAAGATCCTCATTTTTCCAGTGGGGTTGAAAAAGTGTTACCTTAAACACTGGTTGAGGAAAAGAATTTCCCAGATTGCAATTAGGGTGGAGTTTTCCACTTCCTCAGGGACTGATGAGACTGTCCTATGGAAACTGGTTCCCTTTGTCTTTGTATCTTCTTTGACCTCTTCATGGATGAGGTGGTAGGTTCTCCTTTACAGTAACTGTGCATGTCGGGCTTTAGACTGGTGATCTGTTTTTCCAGTGTGCAACTTAGATTTGCCAGGAAATAAGCCATGGCAGACAGTATCTGATGAAAGCCCTTATCAGTATAATCTAAATTGTCATGTTTCCCTGTAAAGGACAGCAAGTAGACTGAACGTACTCTTTAGCAAGTATTTTCAAATTAAAATTATATTTATATAATTATTGAAATATTTGTGTATATCTGAACTAACTGCCTGAATATTCTGGATCCTCAATGGTGAGGACAGAATTCAATCAGCTCCCATATAAACATTACAATACAAATTCAGATGGTGATTTATGCTGGTCGGAGCTTAGTAACTTTTAATATAACTTATAGAAAATTTCAAGTCGAGTCAGCAAACCTCTGTTTTAGCCCAACCTTGGTTAACTCTCTTCACTGCTTACGGTGATGGTGAAGATGCAGAGATGCAACCTTATGTAACAGAAGTCATGAGCAGATGAAGTGTATCATTGGCTTTGCTTCACAGAGCAGGGGCTGTGCATGGGTATCTTCCATCTCCATAAGATGTTTAGTAGGAAAACCAAAGTAACAAATTACACCTATTTTAGTTTATCTGTTAAATATGTAAACAAACAAACAAAAACACTACTTAGGAGCAAGACCCCCTCCTCTCCCTCTCCACATTCAGAAAATAAAGCCAGTTTGCCACCAACACACGTTTGTCGAGTAAATTAAATGTTTGGTGTTCACGTGATTATGTTAGTCACACAGCTTATCTGTCTATAGTTCTGTCCTCATGGCTGTGAGGTGAGTGAACAGCATCAACACATCACTGAATGTGATGCCTGCCCATAGCTAAGGACAGACCAGTTCAGCACCTTTGTTCTGAGCATGTCCCCGGTGCAGTTCTAAAAGCTGGCCACAAGAGGCGCCATTTCTGAGCAAGGCTTCATTGCTCTCTGTTTAGACCTTAGCCAAAAATAATGGGGGGGGTGGGGGGGGAGTTCATTTCTAGGAAAGGGAAAGTTGGGAATTTGATGTTAATTACACTGGATATATTTTTCATCCGTGTGTTTCAAGCCCTCAGCTTGCCAGTGGGGACGAGTGCATAGCATACTTCCCAAGTTCTACCCAGGAGTCTCACTTTGTCCCACTCTGAAACCCTGGACTGTTACTAGAGAGTGGTGTATGTCCTACAGGAGCAAAAGTGTCCCCATCTGTGGCTAACCGGTGTGGAATAGCATTAGCATCAAGGCTGACTCTTGGTGGTGTTCCAGTATGAACTTTCTACAGCATGTCTTCAAAAGAAAGCAGAATGACGAAGGAAAGGAACAGAATGGAATGGAGCAGAAAGGAATGGAAAAGAGAGAGAAGTAAGGGAAGGAAAGGGAAGGGAAGAGAAGAGAAAGGAAGGGAAGGGAAGGGAAAAGAAAGGAAAGGAAGGGAAGGGAAGGGAAAAGAAAAGAAGAAAAGGGAAAGGAAAAGAAAAGAGGGGGAGGGAAGGGAAGAGAAGAGGAAGGAAGGGAAGGGAAGGGAAAAGAAAGGAAAGGAAGGGAAGGGAATGGAAAAGAAAAGAAGGGAAGGGAAGGGAAAAGAAAGGAGGGGGAGGGAAGGGAAGAGAAAGGACGAAAAGGGAAGAGAAAGGAAGGGAAGGGAAGACAGGGGAGGAAAAAGAAAAGAAAACAACAGAAAGGAGACATAGGTCAGTTGGGCCTGAATTTGAGCCC
This sequence comes from Micromys minutus, assembly GCF_963924665.1. Taxonomy (NCBI): domain Eukaryota; kingdom Metazoa; phylum Chordata; class Mammalia; order Rodentia; family Muridae; genus Micromys; species Micromys minutus. Next base: position 19,641,452 of record NC_137966.1, read on the forward strand.
TAAAACCCACATGGAAAGATGCTATGTGCATGGCTGGGCATTCTTCTGCTCCCAGACTACTGACACAGACATCAGGCCCCTGGGTCTTGCTGGCCAGGAAGTCTAGCAAAACCAAACACTGAGGGCAGAAGGACATGGCTTATTCAATAAAGTTTTGAATGCAGGTATGAGAAGCTGTGACCCATTTCCAGCAGCCATGGTAGAGGCTGTATGCAAAGGTGTGTTCTTGTAGTCGGAGCACTGACCATGAGTCATAGGTGACTCTGGGCTTGAGGGCTAGGTCTTCTAAGCATATTGAGGAAGGAATACTGTGAAAGGCCCTGTCTAAAAGATGTGAGATGAAAAGCAATAGAAAAAGTCAGCTAACATGGACCTATCTGGCTTCCATATGCATGTGTACGTGTTCGAGTGCACGCACCCGTGAGCACACACACACACACACACACACACACACACACACACACACGCACATGCATATGTACACGGGGAGAGACAGTGTATGTGTGGGAGGGGTGAGAGGTGAAATGATGCTGCCCACTATTATTGACAAGCCTGTTGTGGACCCTTTAAATTTCTGGGTTTTAATTTGTGCAATGTAGAAGCCGTTGCATTTCCTCATGGCCTACAGGACTGTTTGAATGTTTTCATCTCTTTCCTTTAGGTTCTGACTCTAAACACACCTGGGCATGTGCATGCTAATTATCTTAATCGTGGAGCAGGTGGGCTGCTGGTGTCTTGGCTCAAACAGCCAGTAGGTGGCAGTGTGCAACCAAGAAACCACTGCCTGGCTCCCGACACTTTTAATTAGGTAAAAGGAAAACAGGTATGACTTTACATATTGTTTATTTATTTATTTACTTTAATTTGCTTGCACAGCCACCCAGGCCAGATGGTTTCCCCTCCCTCCTCCCATCTTAAGTATCAGAGAAGAAGGAATATCAAAAGGCAATCAATTGCTGGCCTGGGCCAACCCCCTGAACTTTAGTCCTGCAAACATCATCAGCCCTATGCCATCTTCCAAATTGCTGCAGTGGAGGGAAGCATGGAGCTATCAATTACTTCTGGGACTGCAATGGCCTCTGTCCTTGAAAAGCAAGCCTGCTGACTCTGTGGGTGAGATAAAGGGCCGTTGTGTAGGCTGGAGGCAGGCTTCTCTATCGGTGTCCTAGAAGTTGATTGAGGGCCCTGGAGGAAGAAATAGAAGACCAGCTTAAATAGTACCTGATAGCCAAGTCCCCTGAAATGAATTACCATGAGCACTCCAGGACAATAATTGTGTCATGGAGGCTGCAGAAGCCGCCTTTCTTGTCCAAACTGAAGCCTTCCTTAAAAGACCACCTCTCCGGGAGCAGCTCACTTTGTCTTTTGGGGGGAGGAGCTGAGTCATCTGTATGTACTGAGCACAAGTTAGATCTGTGTTGATTTTTTTTTTTTTAGCATAGTCTCCACATTAACCAATAAAAAAGGGTAGTATCAATACCACGTTGACAAAGAAGAACTGTGAGTCTCAGAAACAGTCTGTAGTTAGGAGATTGTGAGTGGCTCAGTTTGTAAAGAACTTGCTTCGAAAGCACAAAAGCCTGAACTTAGGCGCCAACCATGCTGAACTCACACACCTAACCATGCTGAACTCAAACCCAACTATGCTGTGCTCACATCCACCTGTGCTGAGATCCCACACCCAAACATTCTGAGCCCACACACAACCATGCTGAGTGTGGTAGTGCACACTTGTAACTCTGATCTTTGGGGCTCACTGGCCAGGGAATATATTCTAAAAGGTGAGCTCTAGGCTAGTGACAGACACTGCTCAAAGGTGACCCCGAGGATGTTCCAGAGCTGAAGCTTTACAGGGGAGGAATGGACACAGATAGAGGGAACCCTGGTTTGTTGATGAATTTTTACATTTTAGGTAAATGAAAGCCTGTCCAAAGATTATTTTGAGTAAGTGAACCAAAGGCATGGATCTCCTTTTTCTTCTTTCTTTAAATTTTTAAAAAATCACTCTTACAGTCAAATAATCCCAGATATTTTCTCATGAGGCCATTTGTGTACATCCCAGAACATGTCAAACATACTGGAATGTAAAGGGACAAATGTATTCATGTTGGTCTCAGTATCCCATCACCTGGGAAGTTAAGAGAGGGAGATGGAAGTTTAAGGCCAACCCAGGCTAAAAAGTGATTTTAGGCCAACTGTTTTCTTGATTACTTTCTACTGCTTTAGCTAGGTAATTTAGGAAAGAAAACAGCTGATCTGGGGCTCATGGTTCTAGAGGGTAGTAGAGGTCATGATCATCATAGTAGTGAGAATGACAGCAGCAGGAAGTGGCACTAGAACACTAGCTAAGAGCTTACATATGATCCACAAACACAAGAGAGAGAGAGAGAGAGAGAGAGAGAGAGAGAGAGAGAGAGAGAGAGAGAGAGAGAGAGAGAGAGAGAGAGAGAGAGAGAACAGTAGTTATTGTGGTTGGGATTTTGAAATGTCAAAGCTTATCCCTAATGGCATACCTTGCCCACCTAGTAACATATCAAGGCCACACCCCTAATCCTTCCCAAAAAGTTTCACTCCCTGGTAACCAAACATTTGAATATATGAACTTATGGGAGTCATTCTCATTCAACCCAGCATACCTGGGCTGCAGCGTTATAATCATTCTTGTAAAATAAAAACCAGAGATAACAGCAACCAATAAAGAGCAGACCCTCTCTCCCAAATAAAAACAGAAAAGGAGTAAAATTTTGAACTGATGAATTTTTGTCCTGTCTTTCTCAACTGAAGGACATAAGCTTTCAACACAGACTCTAATTATTTCATTTTACTTGTACATCAAAAATAATCCCTTTCCCCAGTTGGTAGGTTTTTTTCTCCCATTTTATGTCTGTATCCTACTTGCTATTTTTAATCCTATAACATTTGTTTATTTATATACATGCTTTTGGGTGTGCCTAGGCCATGGTACAAGTGTGGAGGTCAGAGGACATCTTCACTGGTTTTATTCTTCTACAATGTAGGTCCCAAGAATTGAACTTAGGCCACCAGATATAATGACAAGTGCCTTTACCCACTGAGCTTTCTTACTGCCACAATAGTTGTTTTATTAAACCCCCTTTCTGTTGTTGTATAGTGGATAAAGTCTACTGTGGAATAAAGAATCTCACTTTACTTTTGAAGAAGTATAGTGGGCCACATCTGAAAATGTCTTATCAGAATACATTCATGGGGCATGTGCTTTACTGAGACTTGTTTCAAGTAAGCCACACAGCTACAGCAATGCTGAACCTTATCTCCTCCATGTTAGGAGCACATGTGAAGGAACATGTCTCTGTTTTTGAATTGCTCTGGCACCAAGCATCGGGATCTCCTCACCCCTCAGGCAAGTCTCAAATCATCCAAGACCCCGAGCAGCACCATAGCCAGAAAAAGCCGCTTCCAGAAACCTGAGAACTTTGCAGCCTGCTAGGATTATTCCAAGCTTTTTCCCCTGTTCCTGTGCTAGCTGGATGCTTCTGGAAGCCCCGTGGGCCATCTGGCTGCATGCAGATGACAGCACACCCCAGCATCGTTCAGTCTGGGCCTCCCTCGTCCTTCCCATGAAGCTTATTTTTGCATAATTTAAGCATGACATGGTTGTGCCATTTAAGTTCTGTGAAATTGGTGTTCTACCATCCATGAAATTATATACATCTTGGGACTATTTCCAGTTACTACAGGAGAGAAGGCATTCTTGTAGAGGGGTGTGACAGCAGCGGACTCCATTGAGCCATTCCCCCAGAAAGCGGTTATCACCTCTGCACCATGTTGTGGCATAAAGGTAGACATTTGCTGTTTAAATACTAGAGAAACAGAACTGCTGGGATAAGCATCCATTTATGTATTTGTCCTAATTCATCCTATTGCACCCACCTTCCCCCACCATGATTCTCCCTAATCCAAGCTCACACCTTAGAGAACCATGGGCTTGCAAACATTGCAGATTCCATTGTTCTGCACGACTAGGACAAAGATGAACAATCCTTCATAGAATGTTTATCATTGATGGGTTTCATGAACCTGATTGTCATGTGTGCATGTAGATTCTGTGTATTATAAGGAAAGGACTAAGACATCATCATGCGGAGGCATTGTGTGATTTGTTTCCCGGGTCTCTGTATTACTGATGCACAAGAAGGGCAGGCAGCTGGTTTCTGTGCATCACACTTTTAGAAAGATGTTTTTTCTTACATCTTGAGGCAGCCATAGAAATTTAATTACAATGAGCATTCCCTGCTTTCCTGGTTTTGTGTCCCAGTGATGATTTGTATTCCCTGAAACAGTTCAGTACGGCTACCATGTCATGAAGATATCTGGGGCTTAGTATTGACAAGAATGGCACAGCTTACAACAGTTCTCCAGCCAACAGTTTTACCAGAGAAGTTATTGGGAGTCAGGATTATTTCTTTACTTATGGTATGTTTGTGACAGGGTCTCACATATCCCATGGTGTCCTTGAACTTGTGAAGCTATGGTTGATTTATTATTTAGGACACATCTGAATAATTGGGTTATAGATGTGAATTTCCATGCCCAGTTTTTTTTTTTTAAATATACTATTAGAGCTTCAATGTAAAGATTTGTGCATCCTATACACACACACACACACACACACACACACACACACACACACACACACACACACAATGGAAATTAAGCCATATCCTCAACCTCTTTGTTTTATCTTAAGGCTTTGCAGGGTAGTGATGTCAAAAGGGTGGACAGACAGAGGGCTCATACCTACTTTTGTATAAGTCAGTCATATTAAGCCAAGTGATACTTCCATTGATTATCAGGCAGAATAGATCATTCAGGCCCAACTTAACTGTAAAGGAATATAGAAAGCCCATGGTCAAGAATAAAAACTTGGAGCATGAGATTTCTCTCCCAGGTTATCCATCTCTGGACATAAGCTCCAAAAAATTTTACCCCGTTAACCACAGTGGAGAGGCTGCTCCATGCTGGGGTGCCACGCTGCCCGATTTTCCCAAACTCCTTTACGCAGATTCTGTGTTGACAGGGATAAAGCTGTCAGCTAATTGCACAAAGAGTTTATGGAGATTATCACAGGGCTTGGAAGATGATTTATTTCCAGCACAAGAAAATAGAAACCTGGACTTCATCCTCAGGACCAGTAGAGGTCACGCACACCTCACAGTCCACCAGGTGTTCCGCTGCAGATTCTGACTGGAGAGCTTTACAACTTCAGGATCATCCTTTAAGCCTGCTGCAGCTGGAGCTTTTCTACAAACTCTTCTTCCTATGCACCGGTACAGATGGGGAAGCTCATCAGACAGGCAGACACTAGCTAAGCTTATGGACCGCATTTATCATTATAGTGAAAGAAAAAAAAATCATCCTTTAAAGCGAACATTTTCTTTCCTGCATTTCAAATAGTTTGTTTAGTGGACGAAGTTATTTTTACTATCCTCTGAGAGATGCTCATCAGAGATGACCCATAAGCTATGTCAGTCTGATGGTGATAATGTCCTTTATAAATGGTATTAATGCTTTCAGATAGCTGCTTCCTTTCTGTGTATAGACACACTCTCTGGGGACAGCTGTCATGAAAGTACTCATGATGTGCTTTGTGACATGTCTATCATTTTCATTCTGAGTGGTTCTTCATTGCAACTGTCAAGGTGGACATAAGCTGGGACAAGCTGTCTTATTTCTGTCTTCTTACAGGAAGACCACTTGCACAGCCTGGCCCAGCAAGGGCAGTGGTTTTCCATCCTGCAGAAAGAGGACTGCCTGCATGCCATGCTTCTGAGTGTGTGGATATACCTACCAATTAAAAATTGTCAGCTACAAAGCATAAAGGTTACTGTTCCTAGAACCAAAGAACAGATTGATAGACCATTTGTTTAAGGTGTTGATAGCAAAAGAAGTTAATCTTCTTTGTGTATATTTTTAAAAAACGAAGTGTGTTTCATTTGTTTGATGGTTTGTGTATTATTTTTGCTTAAAGAGAATTATCTTTGGCGCACATGAAAATCATTGAAATGTGTCTTTAGGCTTGAGTCTCTCATGTATGGAGATTGAGATAAGATTGGAAAGATAGCTCACTTGGTCAAGTGCCTGCCTCAGGAAGATCCTCTGGAAGCCACAGCAAAAAGACAAGCATGGTGGTGCACACTTGTAATCTCAGCAAGAGCATTGGAAACAGACAGCTTCCTGGGGCCCAGGCTAGCCGACTTGATGAGTTCCAGGCCAGTGAGAAGCTTGGTTCTTCTCAAAAAACTGATTGGAGAGCATCTGAGATGAGAACTGAAATTTCCTCTGACCCTTCTTATGTATGCATGTGCACACGCGCACGCACGCACGCACACACACACACACACACACACACACACACACACACACACCACCCACTCACAGGTCTTTGCACATACAGACATATGTAAACACATGAGGCTACAACTCATATTTCATTACCCATGATTTAAAATAGTGGCTCATTTATCATTGTGGTAAATAATATGACATCTTATCATACATATTAGTTTTTTAAAATTGCAGTTCCTGAGTAAGAAAGAAGAATGGTAAGATGTGTGCTTCTACAGTGGCAGTCACTACCACCCAGGCTATGCACATCTTCTTACTGTCAGCTAATATAAAAGCGTTCACATCCCTTAGAAAGAAGACATTATTGGCAATACAAATGATTTTGCCTAAAAGATTCTAATATCAAGGAGACAGACAGCAACCCGTTTGTACTGAACGAAGGAAGCATAAGTGAGAGCTAAGAAACCCTTAATAACCACTGCTCCCAGATGCAACCATTAGTGACTACGTTGGTGTGATATATCATTAAGGAATACCATGAAGCAGTGGGTTGATTACCTGGTTAGTTGGTTGGGAAGCTCAATTAGCCTGTTTAGTGAACTGAGTTCTTGTCTCGTTGCTATGATAAACTACCCTTACAAAACAACTTGAGGCAGAGTGAGTTTATTTCACTCATAGTTCAAGGTACAGTCCATCCTGGCAGGCTAGTCAAAGCAACAGGGAGTTGAAGCAGTTGGTCACATTGTACCCATAGTAAGGAAGCAGAGAGCAAGGAATACATGCTTGCTGGTTGTACTGGCTGGTGTTGTGTCAGCTTGACACAAGCTGGTGTTATCACAGAGAAAGGAACCTCAGTTGAGGAAATGCCTCCATGAGATGCAGCTGTAAGGAATTTTTTCAACTAGTAATCAAAAGGGAAGGTGTCGTCCTTGGGCTGGTGGTACCTTCCTTGCGCTGGTAGACCTGGGTTCTCTAAGAAAGGAGGTTGAGAAAACCAGGGGAAGCAAGCCAGTTAGCAACATCCCTCCATGGCCTCTGCATTGGCTCCTGATTCTTGACTGGCTTGGGTTCCAGTCCTGACTTCCTTTGGTGATAAACAGTGATATGGAAGTGTAAACTGAATAAACCCTTTCCTTCCCAACTTGCATTTTGATTATGATGTTTGTGCAGGAATAGAAATTCTGACTAAGACACTGGTGCACAACTTGCTTTTTTAGTTTTGTACAACTCAGGATCTCCTGTCCAGAGGATGGATCTGCCCACAACAAGGAGTTCACATACCTCAGCTAATGCAATGAAGATGATTCACAGGCATGGCAATAGCTTGTTTACCAGGAGAATAACCCTTTGTTGAGTTGAAAATTAGCTTGGTCACATCATCCATATTCTGAGGATTAGGTTAATCATCAAAAACATGTCTAAACTCAAGATATTTGGAAGTTTATCATTTTTCTTTCTTTACTTTAGAAAAAACATAATCCAAGAAATATGAAGTCCTCCAGCCAACATTTTTCATCCGATATAGACTTACATTATGGAATCTCTTTTTATTTAACTTGGAAGCACACAGAGGGAGACCATCAAGGCTTTGCCCTCTTGCCTGTGGTAATACCTGTCAACTTAGTGAGGCAGATAAAGCATTGTTGGGGGTGAAATATTTCCTTGTTTGTAGAGCTGAAACAAGAGCCTTGCTGCTACCGCACCCACAGTTCTTTTCTGGTTCTGTTATATTCCTTTGGCTCATTAATCTGGTGATGCTTCTGTGTCTTGGGAGATATCAAGAAAGAAAGAGGGATGCAGATTTCAAAAAAAAATAATTTCCAGCCATATCAATATTACCCATGTGGGAAATACATGCCAACCTCCTTGGAAGATGGTTTTCTGTCCCTGTACAGGTTTTTTTCTAGGTTTTATATAGAGCAACTGGATGTGTGTATCAGGGAGTTGAGAGCTGAGAAAGGTGGAAGCCATGGTAAATGTGAGCATTTTTTTGTGCATGCATGTATGTGTATATGTATGTAAGCCTGAGCATGTGCATGTGGCATAGATAGATAGATAGATAGATAGATAGATAGATAGATAGATAGATAGATAGATAGATAGAGATAGATAGATATATAGATAGGTAGATATAGAGATAGATAGACAGACAGGCAGATAGGGAGAGAGAGACAGATATATATCTCAGGTGTCTTTCCTTAGGATCTGCCTAGTTTGTTTATAACGGTTCTCACTGGCCTGACACTCCCCAGGTGAGATAGTTGTGCTTTCTAGGAATCCTAGGGGATCTCTGCTTCCTCAGAGCCAGATTACAAATGCATGCCCTTCTGTCAGACAGTTTTACATAAATTCTGAGGACAGTAACCAGTTCCCAAGGCTGGTGTAGCAAGCAGTCTATCAAATGGGCTGTTTCCATAGCCCCCGTGTTGTAGTCCAAAACTATATCATAATATTTTTCTTCTTCCATCCTTCCTTCTCTCCCTCCCTGGCTCCTTTCTTCCTTGCTTCCTTCTCTGTCTTCTATCCTTATTTTCTCCCTCCCCAACCCATTCATAGCAAAACCTGTCATCAACCCTGTCCTTTCAGCTGTCATCAACATCATGAACACCACCCCTACTACAGTTGCCATCCAACAACCCTTTGGTGTCAAACAAGTATCAGCTACTCTCTCAGATTCTATATGAACCATCTCATCTTCTATTGCCCATAGATGACATGGTCCTTCCAAGGTCACCAACAACAGAGCAAAAATGCCTTGTATGTATGTGTTGAGTTTTATTCCTTTTTGGGATGTGAGCATGTTTGTCACTGTGCTATTATACTTCTCATTGCTTTGAAAAATACCTGATAAGAAACAACTGAAAGTAAGGTTTATTCTAGCTCATGGTTTTAAGGTATATGGCAGGAAGTCCTGATGGCAGGGGCTTGGGGTAGCTGGTCACAGTGCATTCCAAGGTAGAAAACAGAGAGAGGTGATTTCTGTTGTTCAGTTTGCTTTCTTGTGGATTGCTGCCATCCATGTGTAGAGTGGCTCTTCTCATCTTATTTAACCCACCCTAGAAACAGGCATACTCAAAGGCTTGTATCCTAAGTGACTGTAAAGTTGAAAATATGAACCACCACCATCACTGTTAATGTACAGAAATAGGAAAAGAAACTCTCACCATTTGATTCTCAGATTCAAAGAGAGGACTGCTCCCGTTTATGGATCATGGCATTTTACTTTCTGCTGAGCCTTTTGCTCCCATCAAATAATCCTGTCTGTTAGCTGCTTTGTTGTCATATTGTCAATGTTCTATCTACTGTCAATGTTCTATCTCTTATTGTACTATCTACAATGCTGTATCTATTATCAATGTTCTATCTACTGTCAACATTTTTATCATCAGTGTCCCATCTATTGTCACTGTTCTATCTACTGTGTCATTCTTCAGTTTCTGTTACATCAGAGAAGAGCCTGGGATGTGAATCAATTTTCTATCCTATTTATCTTGACAAAATATTTAAGAGATTAGACAGCATTTGGAGTTGGTGCAGATTAATTATGGAGATTAGATCTACTGTTCTCATCCAAATTCCATTAAGGATAGAGGAAAGGGAGCTGGCCTGTCTTCTCAAATGGAAATTGTGTTTGGGTTATGGATGAGAAAGGAAATCCAAAAATGCCTGGCCTGTGTCAATTCCAAATTCATTTTGTTTCATTCCTTTTCTCACTATTCCTCTATACATGTTATATTCTCTCTCTCTCCCTCCCTCCCTCTCTCTCTCTCTCTCTCTCTCTCTCTCTCTCTCTCTCTCTCTCTCTCTTTCTCTCTCTGTGTGTGTGTGTGTGTGTGTGTGTATGTGCTTATCCCTGTGGATAAATTACTGAGAAGAACAAACTTGAATAAGGAATATTCAGTTTGGTTTTTGGTTTGAAAGGACACAGTCCATCCTGGCAAGGAAGGCACTGTGTCAGTTGTTTTCATGGCAGTGACAGTATAGAGCTGGGACTCTTCATATCCTGGAAGAAATAGAAAACAGAGAGCAGGACTAGGCTATTATCTCAAGGCCCAGCCTCCAGAGACCTAACTTGTTCTATTGAGGCCGTATCTTTTAAAGATTTCTATTTCCTCCAGGAACCATCAACTGGAGAGCAAGTTTTCAAACTTCAGAGTTCTTATAGGACCTTCCATATTCAAATCTTGACACACTGAGCCATGGGAACTCTTAAGTTCCCAAGCACCTCCATAATGTGGCTTTGTCTTTCTCCGAGTTGACTTTGCCATTTCTGTTTTTTCTAGGCCATAATAAATTTTTCAGCAGGACCTATAGTACTTCATCATAGCTGCTCAAAAAAATATCTATTATTAATTTCTGTGAGTAAAGCTCCATGGTTGCCATGTATTGGATCAACTGGATGGTTGCCATGTATTGGATCAACTGGATGGTTGCCATGTATTGTATCAACTGGATGCACTAGTATCTGATGCATCAATCATTGGGATAGTGTATGTTGATGGAGCAAATCTGGTCTATGACCATGACAGGAACTCTGGAAACAACAGGGGCAATTAGAACTACACTAACAGCCCCTCCCCATACTAGCACAATGAATTTTGCATAAGTCACATCTACATGGTACCCACAGGAAAGAGTTCCCAATACCAAGGCACTAAAATTCATGAGCAGCCAAGAGTGTTGCAAGTTCTTGAGAGGATGATACAGGAGAGTTTTCACGGCTGGGATACCATGACTGCATAGCTCCTAGCAGCCAACCAGGGCTGCTCAGCGAGACATTGATAAGATTAAAGATATTCAGCCAGTCCATCAAACAAACCAACAACATAAAAATCTTACATAGATGACTTGAAATTAAATCAGGTAAGATCTTACTGAGTATACTGATAATATAACTTTCAGCTGAGCAGTATTTCCACAGGCACCTTTCTCATTGGATTTTAGTAGACATCGTTAAAAAGACAAAATATAGACTTGCATAATTAATTGTGTCTTGTGGCTTTGGGACTGAACCTGTCTTTTGATTAAAAGATTTCTTAGAGATCCTAAGAGGCCAATGTGCCCCTTCAGAACACCAAAGACTGAGATATTAGCTGGCATGAAAATCAACATACTTTCCTATATAATTGTCTGATTGATTTGTTTCCTTCCAGAAAATCTTATTAAAAGATTATCACAGTGTCCAGAATATAGCTAATACCTGTATTAGATAAACAGGGGGAATGACCAGCCCATACTCTGGAGATCGGCATGTCATCTTTGGTAATCTACTCTACCTACTTCTTGTAGCAAAGCTAAGTAGCATTTTCTGTGAGTTCCCAGCTTTAGATCAAACTCTGAAGTGAGCATGAATGCATGGATGTGAAGCTTCACAGAGAGAATGGGTATAAACTAATTGTAGCCAGGGCAGAGAAGGCATCTCAGTGGGTAAGAGTGTCTGCCCCAAAAGCACGAGGACCTGAATTAGAATTCTCAGAATCTCCATACAAAAGAGAGACATGACTGATCATGGAGTAGTGCCAAGAGAGGCAGATTCCAAATGCTCACTGGGTAGACAGCCCAGCTGACATGGAGCTTCTGGTTGAGTAAGAGATCTTGTCTGAATGTAATAAAGTCAAGAGCAACAGAGGAAACTGCCAATTCCCACCTTTGGCTTCCACATGTGCTCCACATAGGACTCACACAAGCACATCTCCATACTTATATGCACACATATACAGAACACATACACACTCTCACATACACTCACAAACTCACACTCACTCACACTCACATACACATACTCACACACAAACTCACACACACACATTCACATGCACACACACTCACACGCATATACTCACACGTACACACACAGTGACAAAATGTTACTTTATTTTGTTTTATTTTATTTTGGTAGTAATGGGAATGGAACTCATGGCCTTATGAACAGTATATAAGCACCCCAGTACTGAGCCATATCCCTAATGGCTTCCATTTTGATAACTGCTTTCATCTTGCTTTTCAGCAGGGCAGTCATGCATATGTACTGATCCGTTTTATTTTTTTATGTATACATACACGAACACAGAAGTCTGATATGTTGCTTAAGGCAGTTGTTGCATGTGGCAAAGTATTGAAATTGAGTCAAATTAAAAATAGGAAACACAGGGGAACTCATTATCATGTAGACACTATATGAAGCACAGTTCGTTAGAGCAGGAAATATTTTTTAAGTAATAACCTCAAGTTTATTTAAGAAGTCAGATCAAAGTGTGGTTGGCCTTTTCTCTTATTAGAGACATATAACAATCACTTGTTTAATTTATTGATATTTATCTTACAAGTTTGTGTCTATGAGCTTTGTAAAATATTTGCGGTTCTTTGGCTGAACTTTTTTTCTCAAAGGGAAGTCTTAGGGTGGCAGTTTGTTTGTAACATGTAATTCACCTTGTTCTACATTGAGAAATTTTGATCCATTTTCTTCCCTGTGAGAAATGTTCCTTCCTCTTTTCTGAAATACAATCTTCAAAATTAGAGTCAATGAAAACACACACACACACACACACACACACACACACACACACACACACACACAAGAGAAATGAAGCAATCTGTGCCTGTTTGACTGTGCTCTGTTTTATAAGAGAAAGAAAAAGTTGAAAGTTAAAAAAAAAACAGGCATACTGAGTTTTTAAAGAGTGTGCTCTTTTGAGAAGTAGAAATTTTCTTTTATACACAATTTGTTCAAAAATTGGAGTTTAGTTTCCATATAGTATATCTATATATACTATATATTTATAATATATCTACATATTCATGTTCTCAAATTCATGTTCTGTTTTCTCACATATATGTGTGTATATATATATATATGTACTACATAATAGTATATTTTTGTTTATAGAATAAAAAGAGAACATGAATTAGAAAGAGCAAGAGGGGAAAAGGAAATAACATAAGTCTAATTTCAAAAAATTGAGGAAATGATTTTTTAAAACAAATTGGAGATGATTGCTGTTAAAACCTTGTGAAGCAAGATGCAGGTGCTTACGTGGCTGCAGGTGCTCTAGACTGCAGATCTACAGTGATAGACATCACCTGGCCAGCAAGCTGCCATAAAGAAGGATGGGGATTGTAAATGGATGCTTTGCTAATGCAAACTTCCTTATTCTCCTGGTGCATTCTCTCTGGCTAATGAGAAAATATTTTCTCTATGGTGCATATTTCATGTTCTCCATATTCAGCAAATGTATTCAGGGTGAACTGGTGAATTCAGTCTCTTCTGCGTTTGTGTTCATGATAATAGGCTCTTGTATGGAGATACACTTTAACATGACTGCCACCATCTTGAGTCATCAACACTGTGACCTCCTCTCTGTGATGGTGGCCAATTTTGCCATTCTCAGTAAGTCATAAATATAGAGAGTTAAGTGCTTGCTAGGCAAAATTTACCAAATTTACCAACTGTGCATTATCACTATATATATATGTGTGTGTGTGTGTGTGTGTGTGTGTGTGTGTGTGTGTGTGTATCATGGTATATATATATATATATATCAATCAGATACAGTCTGACTTGGATGAAACCACTTTGCTTTAAACCAATATGTCTGACCCTCTCCATTTGGACACAAACTACAGGGTTACACAGTACCTCTGATATTCAGGCCATGTGCAAGTATGGGGGTACCTGAGTAATTCTTCAGTCCTGTCTGATCTCACACACTGCCAACAGACTGTCCTAGAAGACTGGTTGTAAGACTATAACACACTTTAAATGTTGTGGTATTTTTTTGACCTTTCCCACTTACTCTATCCATTACACCTGACTTTGTTGTTGTCTGTGTTGAAAAACACTATGGTTAGCAGAGACACCATGAATGTAAGTCACCTCCTATCATACTGGCTTGAATAGAAGAAAGAAATATATTGGTTTATAGAAAAAGACCTGGGTGGCAGTAACTTCAGAAGCTGACCTAATCCCAGAGCTCTTACTTGCACTAGCATCGGCAACTTCCACTCAGTCTATTTTCTCCTGTGTGGTCAGGCAGTTCATTGTCACTGAGCCAGCATAGGTCACATGCTCATTTATGATGCCTCTTTATGATGGATGGAGCCACCCTCGCTATTGTGTCTTACTGGGCATGAGGCCATTATATAGACTATATATAGTACTCTCCAGAGGTACTAGACCTACCCAAAACATTAGAAATGCAATGCCAATCAAGTGTAATAAAGAAACAAAATAGAATGCTTTTATTTGTATTTTTAGTGAATTTACTTGACATATGGGAAGACTCCACAGCATTCATAGAAACCTTTACATTCCTCAGTAATTGAACTAACTAGAATTGTCTCTTGTCCCAAAGTTCATGGTCTGTGAATTGGAGTCAGTTCAAGTCTTTGGAGATCATAAAATATGCATTTTGTTACCCGTAAATTAGGAGCTAGCAGCCAAAAACCCTCTTACATGTCCTCCAACTTACTTACAGTTTTATTTTCCCTCATTGAACAACCTGATAAATTCATGATAGAAATTTCATTAGAGACATGTACACAGCATTAGAACCCACACAGAGGATGTAAGATAATCTATATGTGCATCAAAGCCAGGGAGTTATTTTTGAGATTTATAAAAACTTGTATTTATCATCATTGGTGACTTTTTCAAAGATCAGGGTGTTTGTTACCTACAGGAACTAGGGAAGTTTAAGGGATGACACCCTTTTAGACTCTTTCTGTGGCTTCCATGACCCAGATCCGTCAACATTTCTCTGCTGGCTGGCTTCTGCCTCTCCTCTTGTGCATTTAACTCTTTCTTCTGTCTTTCCCAATTTTTGTTTGCTCTTTTCAAGTCATTGCCATCAATTAGTATGTGTGGGGGGCCCAGAGGACCTAACGGGCCACTTTCCCATCTGTTATCCACAGCACAGACATGGGGTTCCCACCTCTTTCTGTTCTGAATTCCATTATTCTGTGCTATTCTGAGAATCTCCCACCAGCTGTCCCAGCAGCTCTCAAATCCCACATCTTCGTTAGGACCTCTTTTCCTCCCCCATGATTTGACATCTTTAGTGTGTTGTCATGCTGGAAAACTTTCATTTTATTCTTGCTGCTTAGCCACTTATGACTTGGTTTGACCTTAGGGAACTTTATTGATAGTTTCAGTTTTTGCCATACAAGAATCACACCATACATGTCTTCTTTATTGAGAGTCTAAAAATGTAATGAAAAGAAAGAAATCAGAATCAGAAATGGTGGATGTTAGGAGGATGGCTCAGTGGCTATGTGCATTTGTCACCATGTTTAAAGACTTGACTTTAATCCCTGGGATCCACATGGTGGAAAAATAGATCAGCTTCTCAGACCTCCACATATGGCACCATAGCACTTACATACATATTTACACACAAAAAATAAATGTAATTAGATGAATAAATATACATGTAGGTGCATCTTTGAATAATATATCAAACATATACAATAGTACATTTACAATTATATATAATATGCATTACATATTCCCATTGACTGTTTTTGTTTATTTAGATTCTACCGTTTGGTTGTTTTTGGTGGGCAGGGAAGTGAGGAGAATCTAGCAGAGGGAAAATATAATTAAAGTATAGTGTGCAAAAAGTAAGTTGAAGAACATGGAAGTGAGGGATTGAGGAAAAGAAAGATGGCTAGTAGAGGAGGAGAAAGAACTGAGTATGAAATTTTTACTGAAAAGTCCATAATATACACAAATCAGAGCCAATGAAACCATCATTATGAAACCACCATCATGTACTATGCATATATGTTAGTAGATTAAAAGAAAAAAAATATCCAGTGTCCTCACATAAATACCAGGAAAAATAAAGAAGACGCCATAGATGATTTTAGGCCTCTGGAGTGGCCTTTCCTGATCTCTGCTGTGCATTGTGGTATTTGGGGCAGTGGCATTCAACATCTGCCTACAAAATTCATTATTGCTACCGCCAAACCTCAAAGATATACCCACCCTTACCAAGTCAACTTAAAAACAGCATTTTCATTAGTATGCAAGGTTGGCTGTGTTTTATAGTTGTGATATTCTCTGGCCCCAACTCTTTCCAAATTTATCATATCCCCTCTTTTGAAACCATAGTTAGAATCCACTCATGACTTGGGTAAGACACCAAGGATGGTTACAATAAACTGTCATGTTCTTTCCAGAAGGCTGGGCTTGCAAGTTCTCAGAGTACTGCCAGTGTCTGCAAGAGAAGTCTTTGGTGAAGGGGCCAAGCTATGCTGAAAATCATAATGGAATTGGGTTCAGCATATTACATTATGTGTCAAATGACCCCTAAATGCTGACTCTTCAGGAACCTCGGTAAGAAACACTGAAGTGAGCTTTTTGCCATAACAGACAAATGGCCTCTTTCCACTAGACAGTAGGCAAGTGTTTCTACTGACATGGCTGTTTATCTGTCAGTCATCCCATGCCTCATTCTCATTATGGATGAGGCATTGGGATGTGACTGTGAGGTATAAAATAAGTCATCACCGGGACTAGCCCTTGCCCTGAAGGCGTTTATGATCACATTGGGAGAATGAGGCATAAAAGCCTGAATGCTTCCAGGTGCAGTGGATGGAGGCTCATGATAGCTAACCATGCTAAATGGGTGTGCCAGGTCCTGAGTATGGCCTCGCTGCTGCATGTCCTTCAGTTTGGCCTGGAAGGCAATGCTAAATTGGTGGACAGGTATGAATTGTTCTGAGTTATTGAATCAAAACATAATTTGCCCAGTACAAAGATGAGCTAGTTGTCATAAATGTTTGGAGGGATTTTTTTCCCCTTCTCGCATGGCTGGCAAACGAAAACAAAAGCTTCTGTCTTATCAAATCACTCTGGCTCCCCCACCCCACCTCTCCTGCATAAACTAGGTTGAAGCCAGGAAATTGGCATCCCTTTCCAGAGATGATTTGTTAGATAATTAGTCAGAGTTGAGGAACCTGATTCTTTGTTGCCTCTGGTAGGGCACTGTTGGAAGCACTTCATTCCCCCATCTTCCTCCTGTGCCATGTCTCCTGTAAGTAGTTGAACTCAAGGCTTGTTGAATCCTCAGCATTTATAGTCTACAAACAATAAGAATAAACATGAATGAATTCCTGTATTTCAGAACCTCAAAGCTTATTATTTCATATTATTTATACTATTATATCACATTATCTATCTTATGCTAGCCTAGGAATTAGCAAAGCTTAACAGTTGTCAACCTTTAAAACTGAGAATACTCCCAGAGGTGGAAACTTGACATGGGTATTTTTTATATGCTTATGTAAACCTATGGGCAACTATGTGTATTTGTGTGTGTGTGTGTGTGTGTGTGTGTGTGTGTGTGTGTGTGAGAGAGAGAGAGAGAGAGAGAGAGAGAGAGAGAGAGAGAGAGTGTGAGAGTGAGTGAGTGAGTGAGAGAGAGAGAGAGAGAGAGAGAGAGAGAGAGAGAGAGAGTGTGAGAGTGAGTGAGTGAGTGAGAGAGAGAGAGAGAGAGAGAGAGAGAGAGAGAGAGAGAGAGAGACTGAGAGAAAAAGAGAGACAGAGAAGAGAGACAGAGATTAGGTCAAAGGGTAAGGTATCTCTTTTGCTTGGACTTTGCTACATAAATTAATCTGTCTGACCAGCAAACTTCAGAGATCTTCCTGTCTCTGAATGCTTCTCAGAGATACAATTGCAAAAACAGTTTCTTCATGGCTCCTTCCTTTTTAAGAAAAGGGGGAATCAAACTCATGTCTTTATGCATCTCATACCAAGGAATTTACTGTACTTCTCTACAGTCCACCTAAGGAGGCCATTGGTGTTCCAGATGCCCCTTTTTACCGCCTATTACCTGCAACCGTAGGCTAGTTGTCCATCACTTTACCTGATACTCAGGAAGCTTTGGGTATGCAAGATACTTATTAAGGTTCCACAGTCAAAACTGACATGAGGAGTTAGGGGTGGGTGCAGGGTCAGGGAGATTTGGGCCATGATATAACAAAGCTTGGGATGACCAACAGGAGAACTCTGGGGAGAATACCCCATCATAAATTACACATCTGCATGGTGATGGATGGCCCTTGGACCCCTAAATCGTCATGGCTGTTGGATAAAAGCCACATGGGAACAGTATGAGTTTATCCAGTGATGCTTTCTCCAGCGGTATCAGACAGATGCTGAAGGTGCTGATGGCTGTAGCTGCCTGATGACCTCATACCCTAAGTCTGAGCAGCAAGTCCAGCCTTGAAGGGGTCTCTGGTTTCTGAAGCTCTCCTCACCACCCTACTATACATCTACAAACAAAAAAGATACCCTAGCTGAGACATTTCTTCAAGAGATTGCTATGAAGAGACACAAATAAACTCTATTCTACTATGGTATTTATTTTCAGTACCTAGGAAAAGGAATTGCAACCTAGCCCATTATTAAAGATGCCCCCAGAATATACTGTTATCTTTATTTTTGATTTTATTATTTACGTTTTGGAATCCTAGACGACTTTTAAAATATTGGTTTTATTGTGGCTAAATGTAGAGGACATAAAACTGACTACGTTGACCATTTTCTATTGATTTCGAGTGCTTCAGAATTACATTACCCTCTCCACCACAGTTCTCCTCCAAAACTATTCCATCTATTCAAAACTGAAACTTTTTGCTCACACCAGACTAACTTCCCATTCCTTCCTAACCATCTCTGACAACCATTGCTTGACTTTTGGTCTCACTAAGTACTCACAACTTCCTGTAAGTGGAATTATATATACTGATCCTCTTGTGTCTGTTTTATTTCTCTTAGCATAGCATCTTTGAGACTCTTCTGTGGGATCTCATTTAGTATGTGGCTCTTGTGCATGTGCATTTGCACATTTGTGCAGTCTTACTCATCCACGCCTGTGAAAAGAGTGCTGAGGTAGACACTAAATACCTTCTGCTGTTGCTCTCCTTCCTATCTTTTGAGATAGGGTCTCTCATTTAACCAAGAACTAGTCACTCTGGTTAGACTGAGTTGACAATGAGCTACAGGCATCCTCTTGCCCCCACGAGCAGTGCTAGCACTATAGGTATGTATTATTACACTCAGTTCCTATGTAGAATCTGGAGCCTGAACTTGGATCTTCATGTTTGAGCAGCCAACATTTTACTCATTATGTCCTTTTCCAGCATCTATTTCCGTTTGAAGGATATTTGTTTATTTGTGTGTTTCTGCATCTCCTTTCTCTGACTCTCTCTATCTGCACATACACACACACACACACACACACACACACACACACACACACACACACACACAACTATATACCTCTACTTGCACACGTCTTTGCTGGTGCTACCAGAAACAAGAAGAGAACATCTCAGTCCTAGAATCTAGAGTCATAGACAGTCATGACCCACCTGACATTGGGCTAGGAACTGAACTCCAGGCCTCTTGCAGTGCAGAATATGCTTTTAACTATGGAGCCCTCTTTCTAGTTCATGTTATTTCCTTTTAAAGTTTAAAAGAAAATTGTCCAAGTAGATCACATTTTATTCATCAGCTTGTATATTGATGAACATTTGAGGTTTTCTACCTTGTGGGGATATTATGTAAAGTAGTGTGTGAGCCTCCATTTCTAATTTGGTTTTATTTTAACCCTGTCTTATGGAGGAAGAAACACAGCTTAGGTAGACCCAGAGGTTCCTGGGTCACTGCTCATGCATCTCAAAGCTCCAGTCCAAGGCAAAGTGGACTTTTCAAGTTTCAGTTGTCTGTCTTTGATTTGTGTCTTGTCTGAATATCTGTTTTTTTTTTTTTAAACTTTTTCTCACTAACTACATAGAGCCTTCCTTCCTTTCAGGTTGAAAGGTTCTTCAGTGCCAGGTCTGCATCTTTCTCTATGACATCGAAGTTCATTTATATCCCTAATAATGATATAGGGCTTGTGTCCGCACCTTTAGCTCAGCACTGTGTAAGACCAACAGGGACTAGAGGGCAAGGAAAGGTTTGAGGGAAAAACATCGACCAGGCATAAGACTTATATGAGCCCCCAGCACAAGGAGAAAGTGAAGTCCATGAGAAGGAAAGAGATTTTCTGTTGGCACATTTGTCTTACCTACTTTAAGGACTTCTTTTATCTCTAACTCCCATCTAACCTTTCTCCACCCTTATCTCTTCCAACCCCCCAATTCTTGGTATAAGAGAAAGGTTACAGGGGAAAGGGGACAAAAACCTCTATCGGCTTCTTCATGCTGAATAGAGATGTAATTTCTTGGGGCAAGTCCAATCTTCATTGTCAGGATATCCATTAGTCTAGCAAAACAGTGATAACACAACAGCAAGATGAGCCAGCAGCAGAAGCAGAAGCAGCAGCAAGAGCAACAAGGGGAGCATCAGCCATCACCTGTCCACTTGGTTTCTCTAATTTATACCTTCTCAAGAGTTCTCTGAGTTGAGCTATCTAAAGCAGACAAAAATCAGAGCATGAGACACCTTATATTCAGCTGCTGTGGACAGTCTGAGGCAGCCCCATATTTTACACTTGGGATTAAATAAAACATTCATAAAACACAACTGTTAATTTTGTAAGAAACCAACATTTTCACTACAGTCTTCTTAGATTTTTTAGGAGGAGGTGGGGAATGATGGAGAATGGTGGGCAGACAGTAGAGGTCCTTCACACTACCAAATTCAGCTGGAGTAAAGTCAGGTACCCAGAAAATCCAAAGTGCATTTTTAAGTAATTGGTTGCATGAAGACATTCTAGGAGCAATGGGTGAGGTCTATATGTAACTTGTGAGGTATGGAATTAATTGGAGTGTCCCTGATCTAGATGAGCGGGAGACTGGGTTCTTTTTCCACTGGCAGCTGTCTCTGTTTTGATTTCTCTGATGACCTCTTTCCAGTAGCATATGTTACTTGCCTATTGTCCAGATAACACAAAGTCAGCACAAGCCTGCCTGTATTTCATACAGTTGAGAACAACAGACCCAAGAAAATAACATGCATAGCCCCTGTCCTTTACAATGATCTAATTCTATTTTAGGAGCTGAAACAAAACTCCCAGAGCTTTTGGGAGGTCCAGCAGCCCAGCTAGGATACATTTTTTTAATCTTCCCTGGTTGGTCAGAGTAGATGCAGGGCCACTGTCCTGAGCTAAATGATTACATTTCTTCCCACACATTAGATCTATACTTGGGTCTGCCTCCTTCACAAGTGCAGCTTAGCAGTAAGCCTGAAGGCCTCAGAAGCCTTCTAAAGTTTAATGTTCAACATCTCTCTTGAGAATACAGCATTTGGAGGCAGAGAGGTTAGACCATGTCTAATATATCTATGTTCCCAGCCACCTAGCTGGAGCAAAGTGGGAAAGGGAGAAAGAGAATATGCTTGCCTACTGCCTCTGTACTTATCCTAAATCCATATATTATTTTGGAACAGTCAGTATTGCAGAAATATGTGAAGAGATAAATTACTGCCTCTGCCATCTGGTCTCAAGGAACCTTCCTGAGAATGACAACTCCATTTATTTTTGCTGAGTTCCTTTCTCAACTTCTTTGTTCTCCTTGTTACCCCCCTTTCTGGCAACGTTATTGGGTTTGTTTTGACTTGAGTTTCTTGCTCCTTTATCTGTTTTGGTGTTTCAGATTTAGAAAAGCAAGATCTGTTCCCACACACCCAAGTTGGGCCCAATTCGTTACTTGGCCTGGTACTACCTGGCTAATTTTAACTTTCATCTGGATCCTTGGAGTGGTATGTGGACTTTGTTTTGTTTTGTTTGAATGCTCCAATGAGATGCACAAAGCTGCTTGACATTGGGTAATGAGGAGGTACCTAGACGCTGTTCCTCAGAGATCTTGGCAGTGCCTTCATGGCAAGGGTTTCTGTGAGATGGCTATGGGGCATGGATCCCAGGCATTGCAGGGCTGTTCCAAAGTCCATGCAAATGATCAAATCGTCTGGTTCTGATCCAGTGAATGTGACTGAAAAGAGGTTACTCAAAGCACAGTAGTCAGATTTCCAACTGTGAAGATGAATAGCAAGAGAGAGGCAAGGGAATGAGCCTAGAATGACCTTCATGGCTATGGTCTAGGGGTGGTCAGTAACCCAGGGTCGAACACAGACTATGATATGTAAATATGAAGTTATGTCTAGTCACACAGACATCTTTAGTTTACCATATATTTGTATCTCTTTGACCTCTCAACTGGGAAGATCTTTGTGTAATAATTCTCTCATGCAATAAAAATTCCTAGCTCCCAGATCTTTTGCCTCATTTTTCAGTCACTTTCCTTGCCCCCTCTGTGTGTGTGCCTGTGTGTGTGTGTGTGTGTGTGTATGTTTGTGAGTATATGTGTGTTCACGTGTTCATGAGGACACACAGATGGAAATCAAAAGATAACTCTGAGTGTCAGTCCCTGGTTTCCACCTTGTTTGAGATATGAACTCTTGTTCTTTACTGAAGTCCTTATACACGTGTGCATAACTTTTAGGGACTCTTATTTCCCCTTCCATCTTGGCACAGCAGGACAGAGATTATAGATGTGCACTAATGCTTCTGGCTTCATATGGGTTTGTTTCTTATTCTTATGTGACAAGTGCTTAAATATCTTTCAAGGCCCCTCTTATACCTCTAATAGCATTCTGCAATAAGAGATGAAAGGGATTCTTGGAGAAATGGCTGCTTCTAGAGCTGCAGTGTGGAGAATATAGGAACCTATAGATGAATATGCTATCGTAGAAAGGTTTACCCAAAACAAACACAAAGCCACTAGGATGAGATGTAACGGAAGTCCTGTGAACCATGACTTTTCACCATTGTTATTAATTAATTGCATTTTAGATTAGCACATGGAGAAATGGGGTTTGTCTTAGCATTTTCCTATGTAGGCATTATTGTGTTATGATTGTCTTTGCTCCTGTCCTGACCTGAACCAGCTCTCACCTTTACTTTCCCACTCCCGTGCTTCTAATTTGTAGTGAAATCCTTTCTACAAGCCTCTTCCATTCCCACCTCATTTCCGAGCTGTTCCTCCTTTCTCATGATTCCCATCTCATTTTTATGACCCCAAACATTACCCTACATAAATATACCATTTCAGTTTATCTCTGTGACCCTGACCTAAAAGTCCACTAGCTGGACTCAGAGTCACAGGACACAGTAGCACACTTTGACCCCTGCATCCCCAGATTTGAAGATAACACAACTTGAAATGAGGAGACAGAGAAATAAATCACATTGACGAGGAGAAAATCAAGCCCTTGCAACTCAATTATTAATGTGCAGAAGTGTTATGTAATGGAGCAGCCCAATTAACAGGTGTCTCTCGGGGAATAATCAAGGCTTAATTTGGCATGGTAATTGGTAACCTCCCTACCCAGCTTTGAAAGGGAGGACCCCTCAGGACAGCCTGATGGCTGGTAATGAGGCCATATCACTTACTTTGCATCCCTGTTAATTGTGTCTCTACTCTCTGTACACAGGGATACAACAGATTTACCTGTTTTCCAGAAGCAAGAGATCCCATGGCCTAATAGAGTTGTAGAGTTATGCTTGTTTTCTGGTCTGGCCAATTCTGGCCTTTGGAAGCACCGTGCTGTATACTTTTGAGATTTCTTTAATTGGCAGAGTTGTTCTAATGGCTACAGCTGTGTCTCTCTTTAGCTCCTTCCCCCCTCCACCACTTTTATAGCGTGTATGGCAGAGCTCCAGTCTTAGAAGACATGGCCAGGGTTGACACATTTTCAGGAACAACAGGACTTGTTCTGCTTATGGTATGTGTAATACTAGGTGACCGAAGTCACCTGGTGTAGGTATTCTTTCTCCTTCATGTGTCCCGGGACACTCGTCTTTGTCACAATGAAATGCTAGATATTTGTGCAACCCAATAATCACAGGAAACAAAAAGAGAGAATAAAAGCAAAAAAACAAAAGTAAAATCACCCAAGTGTGCAATTTTTTTACCCAGAAACAGAAAAATAGAGAAAAAAGAAAAATATGAGTTCTAATTAAGTTTCAGCTGAGAGGTAACCACTGCTGGTAGATATGGTAGATATTTTGGTGTTTCTGTGACCCTATACACACACAAAACACACAAACACACACACACACACACACACACACACACACACACACACACACACACACAGAGCGCTATCCACACTAATAGTTATTGATCCTTGTGTGATCTTGAACTGTGAAATTGGGATTGTATCATCCGTCTGTGTTGCTAACTTGTTCTGTGATGTTGCAAACATGTTCTAAACTATGTCCACACTGGTTTTGCCTCTACTGACATTCTCCAAAGTTTGGAAATCTCAGACATGTCAAAATGTGACAGTAAGCATTATTCCTCATCCTGATAACACCCAGTGAACACACATACATCAAAGTCTTTGTCTAAATGTTTAAATAACATTTAAGGGACCTGAGGGAGTGGCTCAGTTGGTAAAGCATTGACCACATAAGTGTTGGCACACATGTCAAGGTAAGCACAGCATCACCTATATGTAGCCCTGGACCTGGGAGTCTGAGACAGGGGCTCACTGACAATTCATTCTAGTAAAATCTGCAAGCTCTGGGTTCAGTGAGATTGCCTCCTTCACACAATAAAATAGTTTGAGATAGATTTCTTTGTATCCTGAAGCTATAGTCTATGATGAAATCAGCAATAGGGCCCTATTATCTACTTAGGGTGGGAAAACAACAGCAATGACAACCATCTATACTGTTTGGTTGACCCCTGTGACCTTGACCTTCTTGGCCAATAACTGATAGAGAGTCATCCTACCCTTGGCATTGAAAAACTTGTTTAACAACACACATCTTCTACAGTTTTCACTCATTCATGGTAACGCCATCTAAACTTCTTTTCGTTAAAGAAAAGTTATATTTTTATTTTGTTATTGTTAGGGTGTTGCTTAGAATACCATATTGTTAAATTCGCATGTACAGTTTTCTTCTCATGTATAAAAGACATTATCCATAACAGCTGTTCTGGTCCTCTGGCTCTTAACAATCTTCCTGCCCCTTCTTTCACCGTGTCTCATGGGGCTCAGGTATACCATTGGGTTACAGATTAATCCCATGGGGATGGAAGCTGATGGTCAGTTGTTCTCTACATTTTGACAAGTTGAAATTCTACACTAGTAGTCTTGGGCTACTTCATGATGAAGGCAGAAAGCTACACTTTTCTGAGTATAAGGGTAGTTATCTCCCAGGGTCCCACACTTGGTTAAAGAGCTACAGGCAAGCAATAGGTAATGGCTGCCAAGACAGAGAATCAGTCTTCTCCAGGGATAAGCTTCTTCGTATGTTATTCAGTTCCAAGTGGTCAGTTCTGAACTTATATGTACTAGTGGCAGCAGTGAATAGACTCAATGATATATACAAATGCACACACACTCACACACACACACACACACACACACTCACTCACAACATGCTTCAATATCTCCTGGCACTGTGTTCAACAAGCATAACTTGAGAACATGCCTCAGAGAATCTTCAGTGGCTCCTTGCTCCTGTTCAACTGTACTTGGTGTTTCTATTCTAAACATCACTGCACTGCACATCTCCAAGTATCCTTTTTGGGGGCAATCTAAGCTGTCTTTAGGATGTATGCTTACAAAAAATAAAAGATTGATGGGCAGAGCTATTTGAGAATTAGATTTTTTTAGAAAGCCAGGAGCCTTAGCAACCCCTCAAAGGCACTTGTGAGACTGCCCCTCCCCCTTTTCCCAGGAAGCTTGCTTTTAGTTGCAGATTTTACATGCTCCTTGGTGATGTAGAGCACCCAAAGAGAAAGTTTATTAAATTCTTATTTATGTATTCAATTTGCATCAGCCTTTCGCTTTCCCATGCCCAGAACACTACCCAGAAAGCATTAAATGTGTAACTCTTGCCTGTGTTCCTGAGAGAGGCAGGAATGGAGGGAAGGGAACTGGGTAAGGAATTTGGGATGGAAGGGACATGACCCTGAAGGGTAGACTCCAGGAGGGACAGCCAGTACAGTTACTGAGCATCTTGAGCCCTATCTTCTTCTTCAACCCTCCTCTTGATAATCTTTATTCTATTGCATGGGTGGTGGAGAGGACATAGAATGAATTTCCAGTTGCTTGTGTTACATGGGTACCTGGTGCAGAAGGCAGGCAAGTTGGGGCTAAAGAGCATTTCCATTTTCTCTCATCACATTCTCCTCCCTTGGTGTTGAGAACCATTTTAAAGGTGTTACACAGTCTATAAGAATTAGCGCTGTGTGCTAGGAGAGGTGCACACTATCACAGAAACACCCATGTATGCACACATGATATATACATACACCCACAAATGCACACAGTCAAACAAGCATGCATACACAGGCACATGCACATTCACTAATGCACACATGCACACAGACATTTACTTATGCACTCATTCACAGGCAGATTCACTCTGCCACCTTGCTTTTTTTTTTTTTTTTTTTTTTGCTTTCTAACCCCTTTCTTACATAAAGCAGAAGTGAAATTTGGCAATGGTATGGCTTTGCAGATGCCCCTTTTTTTAAAGTACCCCTTTCTCCTAGCTGCGCCTAGTCCTTTAGGGTATAGGGGGCATTACTCTCCATTCTATGTTAGACAGGTCCTTAAAACGCTGTTTGTCCCATGATTTAAAATTTCTAAATTGCTCTATAGACGGGAGTTAGGATATCCTTCCAGTTGTCTGCCAAACGCTGTGCTATGACAACCCTGCCACTACACATTCACTTAATTCCCAATTAATCAAACGTTCAATAAATCATTAGTCTAATTGCCCCACTATCTCCTTGCTCTGGTGCATTAGCTCATCCCCGGCAGCAGCCCCCGCCCCACCACTGCTGGACATTCATTTTCCTGTCCTGGCTGCTTGCGTGCTCTCACTCTCCAAGAGTCATGAGCAGTGACGAGTGAGGAATTGTAATTACTTCTGGCACTACAAGTTTTCCTGATCTCCCTCTCCTCTCCTTTGGACTCCATTGCTTCCCAACAACTTAAGCCAACATTGTAGTATCCTAGCTGGTTAATTTCAGAAAGCCTTTTCTTTTCTTTCTTTCTTTTTTTTTTTAATCATTTTTATTCCCCGACTGTGCCTCTTTTCTAATTACACCATCTCCCCAGGTGAGCGATAATTCCCTCATCACCATATATCTCAAGTAGAGATTATTAAAATAATATAGCTTATGTCATATAAATGTAACAAAAAGTATCTTAAAGATGCTTTATTGAAAGCTGGTAAATTGGTTCAACAGATGAATGTTTTAAGGCCCGTTTTTAAAAGGTTGCACAAGTATAAACCCACTGAATTACTGCTGCTGTTTCACACGAGCGGATGCAATTATTTTAAGCATCTAACTGTGCAAAAAGACAGATCTGAAAGGAAGGAGCTAAATTCTCAGAGATTAATTAAAGGGTTTCATTTTGCTCTTGATTTAAAAATAAATTTCAAGCATGCACCACTTGTTATTCTCTTGAAGAATTTGCATTACAAGGCTTGGGAAACAAAACAAGGAAAATGTTAAGCTCTGTGAGTTCTTCATAGAACTGAGCTGGCAATGCCTGCAAAGATGAGTTGACCCATTGTCGCAACAGCATAATTCTCAGCCATTCTTCCTTAGACTTGTACATTTGTGAAGGGTATTAATCTTAAAACTCATTTCCAATGTAAGATTGTACATTTACATGCATCTCCCATAAGATTGCTCCCGATTCCATCTCTGCCCACTGATTTAATTTCTTTTACCTCTTAGAACCAGTGGTGCTGAAGGCTTTATGGTAATTATAGTGTTGGGGGTTTCTGTGGAGCAGTTCCCTGATACCTGGAGTGTGGGTTTGATTCCCTGCTAAACTCGCTCAGCCCTGAAGATACAGCAGAATATATCTGGGAGGCAAGCAAGCTAGCAAGCAAGATCAGAGGGCTGACTGGTACTCAGCCCAGAGGCAAAGGGAAGCTGTGGAGGGAAAGGCCGGAGGCTGCTGGCCAGATGGACTGCTGTTCTAAAGGGGGCCCTATAAGGTGAACCACTTGGCAGTGATGTGACTTGGCTTCCCGTCAGCCACCTGTGCTCCATGTGAAACGAGATACAGGCAACCCACTGGTGTGAAATATGCTGCTCCTCTATGAGAGGGGGGGTACCATCCTACAAGGGGCAATTGCCTAATAGCAGGGAGAGGCAGGCAATCTAAGCAAAGGTGTTGTGGTTTTCAGATGAGACAGAGTGGAGTTTGAGTTGAGCTCTTTGCCTCCTGTTAGGAACAGCAGGATCCTAGCTTTATTCGTCTGTTTTAAACCAGAATCCAACACCAAGAGTGTACCACTTCTGCATTCCTTGTTTGTTAATATGTTTAGGCAGTGTTTGAGGTGGCACCCAGGCCTTCTTGCATACTAGGTGAGTGAGTGCTCTACCACTGACCCACCCTCAAGATACTATGCTAAGTTTTCTCTCATTTGCAGACTCTAGGTGAAAATAGAAAACCTGGTAGTAGAAGGGAAACTATTTGAGGAAGTAAAAGGAGCCATTTGGAGAAGCAAGGGCGTGGGGTGATACAGTGATGTTTATTATCATGGTACATTATTGCCAACTATGAAAGTGTCCAGTAGGTGGGTGGAAGCATGTCTGGAATGCAGCCCTTGAGGAGATGAAGCAAGAGGATCAGGAGTTCAAGGATAGTGTGTGTTATACAGAGAAGAGAGACTACATTAAAACAAAACAAAACTGAAAAACAAAAACCATGCAGCTAGAGAGAGCCAAAGGTGCATCGTCTGCTAGGCCAAAGGGTCCAGGTTCAATTCCCAGCACCTACATGGTAGTTTATAACTGTCTTTAACTTCAGTTCTAAGAGATTCAATACCCATCACACAGATGTATATGCAAGCAAAATATCAATACATATGCAATTTAAAAATTAGTTAGGAAAACACAAATGTAGCTCAGTGGTGGTACACTTGTCTAGCCTGTGTGCAGCCCTAGGGTTACTCTGCAACACCACAAAAAATTAAATAAATAATAAGTTATTGAAAACTGTAGTTATTACGGTACAGAACATTTAAATGTGTTACTCTCATCAAAGCATAATTCAGGGACTGTCATCTACCCTCCTTTTGTTCCCATGCTCTAGTGACCTTGGTTGTATTTGTTACATTTATTTATTTACTAAGTTATTTATTTTGAGACAGGATCTCTAGCCCAAGGTGACCCCAAGACAAGCAGGAGACTCTCTTCTACCTGGATAGAGCTTGAACACTAGGAACCCTCAAATCCTGCTCCACAGTGACACACAGCTATTTTGACAGGAATATACTTCCTAAAATTGCACCTTCCTATGGGCCAAGCATATTCAATTTACCACATAGGTACTGGTGGATATGGGATTTGGGGAAGGGAGAAGTCAGAAGTGACTATAATGGATTCTCCAGGGGTCACCATCAGGAAAAGTTCCACCTGAAAAATAGCTTTTTTTAGAGAGAACCTTGGGGGTTTGAGCCATGAGGCAGATAAGTTATAAAGGAAAAAGGAAATGATAGAGTTTCCATTGAACTCAGAGTAACTGGAGTTCTCTGTACTGAAGTCAATGAAGATGGTTACTAGAGAGAGATGTCCTACTCTAGGACAGCGGCCTTAGATGTTTATACAACAGTTCTATCAGGTCTTGTTTGTGGGTTCATCTTCTTCTGATGTTCTTTTATAAGATTTATGAGAAAGGCTAGTCCATGAGCCAAAGAAGTTTGACTTTGTACATTTGCATGCTTAAATTAAGCCACTATGTATGGGCTCTGAACATGGTAAAGATGTGGTGTGGGTTTGGATACCATTATGTCTGGCTGCTGCAGAGTTAGAGAGTTCTATCCTCCAAGCCATCCAGCCATCATCCTCTTCTTTACCAGATACTCTATGACTATTTACAAGAGACCCTCAAGATGCAGTCTATTGCTCTTCCTTCATAAATCAGAGAGGAGGATCATCAAACTATCACCTTAGAATTCAGCCATCATTTCCCACATATCCCTTCCAGTTCTGTATAAATTTGCCCAAGCTTCCTGAAGTCTTTTGGCCTCAGGAGCTTATGTAGAAGAATTTTGATGGTTGTCCTTGAATCTAGGAGGAAGTCATTTTTCTTGCTAGGGTGAGGCTTTCTGGTGTTCTGTTTGGAGTTCACCTGTGCTCTGTAAGTAATCCCAATAACTTAATTGTTTCATCAAGTTGGAATCACTACATTAGTCTGTCTTCAGTTCCTGTCTGAGGTGTGTGCACTATGTTTCATATACCAGGAAATGCTCACACAACCATATGGTCAAATCACGTTTTAAGTGTGTACAGCTGAGAAGTAATCTGCACCACACTCAACAACAGTGGTGAGCAGCTGGGGAACCCCTTAGGAATGCTGACTCTGTGTGATGCTGGTAACCAGGCTGATGTCTCTAGGAAGCAAAGGAAAAACTAAGAATGGAGACAGATTGGAATTGGAGAATCCTGTGTGGAGCACTCCCTGTAGAAATGGTGGCTCAGCCTGGAAGATTGGCAAGGGGCTCGGAAGAGGAAGAAGGCTTGGGTGAAGGGGGAACTTAGGAGCAGTGTGTTCCTGCACCAGCTCTGCCATTCCCACTGAGATTTAACTGTAACAGCTTGAGAAGATGAGTGAATGAAACTCATCCCCTGCCTTCCTGTGAGTTTTGCAAACATTCTGTCCTCATGAAGAATAAGGGGCTAGACATTATCACTTGTACACACGGAACAAGGGACTTTCCACCAAAGAAATGTAGAGGGAAGTTTTATACTTATTTTTTAAACCCTCAAACTTGTTTTAGCATGTGACACTGGGGCCAGGGAGGACAGATGAAGTTATTTATTGTGAATGCTCTGAGTTTATGTTACTCTATTATAAGAGACCATTGAATGTGTCAATTCATCAGGTTAATAAACAAATGATTTGCAAATTTGTAGTTGGCAAAAAGGAGTTTGCAATCAAGAAGAACTGTGTCCCAACCAATTTAGTCTCTAGCAAAATTTCATCTCCTGGTTCTTGAAAACCACTGAAGAACCTTAAGAGCTAAAGACCCAGATTGGCTGTGCTTGTTTACTCTAGTGACTTTCCTGCTAGCTCCCTTCACCACTCTGATAAAAATTTAGAAAACTCATTTCTCTAAAATGCTGCACTCATGTGACACAATAATGCCTGGTTGTTGTTTATAGCATCTTCCTTGTTGTCTTCCGATTCTTCTTCCTTCCTCCTCCTTCTTCTCTTCTACCAGCCTCACCAACACCTCCTCATCATCATCATCTTTTTTTTCCTTCATCTTGAGAACTAGAAAGAAAAGAATTGTGTGACCAAATCCATTTCTTGTCAAATGTTTGTCAACTGCATAAAGTTGAAGAATATAATATTATACTTTTGGAGACCATTAACCAGTACACTGTGGATTCCTTATGGAAAAAGGGTTCTGCAAGATCAAAGTTCTGCTTCCAACCATAGCCTTATAGTCTTGTGATCTTCTGTTCCAGAAAGTGTAGTTAAAGTTGAAGTTTATTCTCCCATTCCAGGCCTGGCAACTAAGTGGGCAGTGAATCATGTGTGAGCACTTCCTCTCTATTTACACATGATGGGTCTAGGATGACATGGGATTTGGGAGTGAGCTGGACTTGAGGAAATTCCTACAACTACAAAAACAGAATGACTGAAGATGTGTTGACTCCCCATTTGCATTGCAGAAGTTATGGTAATAAATCTCCTGTCATCATCAAGAGGAGCCAAGACTGCTTTCAAGTCTTTTCCTCCCTCTACTTAAACATTCATAGTAAACTCATGTTTCCAAACCCAGTTCTTTGCATTTTCCATGACTCCTCTTGCTTCACCTTTGCTACATTTGCAAAAATGCACATCCATATAAATGTAACAGTAAGAATGCTGTGGTTTGAGACAGAGGGTCTGTCTATGGAGTTTTGGCTTGTCTTAATCTTATTATTGTAGTTCAGGATGTCCTCAAATGTGGGCTGTCTCCATGTTCCTGCCTCTTGAGCACTGAGACTAATAGATGTGTGCCTTTTTTGTGTGGTTTTGGGGCTAGAAACTTTATGGAGTTTCATGCATGCTGCAAAATTTTCTACCCAACTGAACTACAATCTCTAGTCCTGCAAGTAGGATTTTAAAAGTAGAGTTTGCTTTCACCTGTATTTTTTTCATTTTTCTTGCATTACTCATATTTCTACCCACGTGTATCCTGACATATCCACTTTTGTAAGTGAGATTCACTTGCCTATTTTCCAGCCTGTTAACCTTTAACTGCATTTTTAAAAAATCTCCTTGGGATGGAGTCCATTCCAGAATCTCTTTACTACTTGATCCTGGCCTGCCATTGTTGCCCTTCTTCTTGGACAGGTCTCACCCTACCTTTTGAAGCCAACTATCTGTACACAACTTAGGCTAACTTAACAATACCTACAACATGGTGATTGGGTCAACAGAGGGATGTCACTGGAGTTTACTTAATGAGAGTTGCCAAAGAGGCAGTATTGTTTACTGGGGTCAGAAAAGTCACAGGATATAGGTGAGAAGCACCCTATTGTAATCACTTGGAAGTTAAGTACCCTGAATATCCCCAAGAATTCCAATTGGGAGGTGAGAGTCTTAGAATGGTAATTGGATCCTGAGAGCAAAGCCTTCAGTCAGGAATTGGATTATTGTCCTTTTAGAAGTGACAGAAGAGCCTTATTTCTGTCTGCCTTGGGAGGGGAAAATGACAATCTCAGAAGTTGGAAAGCTGAAATTTAACAATAATGTATATATTTAACTATATGGATTAAGATAGTAAGGAAGCCCTAGATACTTAAGACATTTTAAAACACCCAAACTACAGTGATTTCATGTGTCATGTCCTGAATCATCTCTCTGTCAGTTCAGCAAATGCCTTCACTGCTGACAAGTGGAAAAGCATCTGAAAGCCCCTGCCATGCTCTCTGATCCTAGATGATATTTCTCGACCAGGGATGCCTTGTTTCGAAGGGGTGAGAATATAATATGTATGTAGACCCAGAAGAGAGCACTGGGCTCTTCCAGATTTCATCTCATCCATCAGAGGTCAGAGTTCAAAAGGTCTCTCAGAATGGCAAGATTTGCAGGTGTGAGAACATGTATTTGGGGCCAGAGTAATAAAGTAGAAGCACAGAGACTTGAGTTTGATCTGTCCTTATATTAAAACAAGGTTGGATGTGAGTGCAAATACTTGTAATCCCATGGACAGGAGGAAGAGGTAAGGAGACTTCTGGAGCCTTCTGATCACTCCACATAGTCTATTTGGTAAGGTGTTACTGAAAGTCTCTGTTGCAAAATTTAAAATGGAAAGCTCTAAGGATGACAGACAAATTTGACTTCTGACCTCTAATTTTATGTATACACATATGCACAAGTACCACTAATAATGGCGCATGCGCGCACACACACATACACAGACACACACACTCAATCAAATACACAAATAAGGCATTTTTCTTTGCTTCCTTTTAGAGAGATAGAAGATAATTCTTGCTCAGGAGACATTTGCCACACAGAACCTTATCCCCTCAATTATTTTCCTGAGTCTCCTTTATAGTTTGCTTCCAGTGTGTCCTCTGTGCAAAGTAACAATATAATATAAGAACAGACCATGTTTGTTTATTGGAATTTTCATGGAGCAAGAACAACTGTAATGTCTGGGGAGAGAGTTACACTAGTACGTTCTTGTCCTTATTAACTCTGTATTTTATTAGAAGTAGTGACATCAGTATCTGAAAAGTGTAATTGTGGGTTTTGTGCTGTGGTAAGGGGATCAGTAGTGATGGTGCAAGTGAGAGCAGTTGTTGCTGATGCTGCATTGAGGCTTGCCTTCTGAACAGTCAGATAAAGATGGAAGTCCCATCTGCAAAACTGACACTTGAGTGAAAACTTACATGTTCGAAAGATCCAGCCATAAATAATTTAAGAAAGGTTATTCCAGGCAGTGAATTAATGAAGGGCCTGAAGCTTGATTGAGCTTGGCTTTTGCTGAAGATCAGAAATCAGATCACTAGAATGGAGATATACTGGGTGGAGCTTTTGAGGAAACTAGAAATCAGATCCTGCAGGGACCCAAGCAAATAGTAAGACATTTAAGAAATGACTTATTGTTGGTTGTAAGATAGGAACTTTTAAAAAATTAAGGGTACTTTTTATACCACAAGTGTGTAGCAGAGTCATGAGCCACTGAATATTCTAGGTGCTCCATGTCCTCCACCTTGATATCTTTCCATCACAATATCATTATGTGTCTAAATGTTTTCAAACACTCTAGGGTAAGGAAACATTATTGCATTTTTACACAAGTCTCCCATGAGTTAAATGGAAGTCACAAAGTCTGAAGAGATGGCTCAGTCTGTAAAGTGTTCACTGTGCAATTACAAAGACCTAAATTCAATTCCTGAGATCAGTGTTAGACAAGTGCTAGAGAGGCAGCGAAAGACAGGGTGCTGTGATTCACTAAGCTAGGCTAGAGTAATGTGAAAGTTCTTGCCCAGTTGGAGAAAGTGCCTAAAATGTAATGGAAGGCTCATAGAGCTCTACTACTTACTACTAAACTACTGGTTATTGTTAGATTCTTGGAGGTGAGAAGCTACTTTCTTCAATTGTGTACACACTGCTGAGTCCACCTACATTCAACAAATAACTCCAAAGCCATGGTCACAGAGATGGCTTTGGTAAGGTTACTCACTGGTTAACAAGACCAAGCATAGCAAAAATAGAGGTAAACATGAGAACAAGATTTGTAGAAAAGAAGATATTATATAAGGTTGGTAGGGGGCTGGATATAAGGGATGAAGATGGTTACTCTATATTATGGTGAAATTGTCAAGGAAAAATTTTAATTAATATAAAATAATGTGGAAATCACCTGAGTAACTACACATTGATGTCTACTTGGATGTATACATGAGTGTACATGTACCACCTGTACAGGCACACACACACACACACACACACACACACACACACACACACACTATAGCCCTCTTATGCTTCTCCCATGCAGTGCTTTCCTGTGTCCTCAATCATGTTTTGTGAAGCAAATAAGTATCTGTGTCTGTATTGAGAGTAAGCCAAGGGTCATTGAATTCATGCCTTGTGTAAGTGAAACCTCCAACCCATATTTATTCAAACATGCATGAACTACTGCCTTTGTTGTAACAGTTGCACAAGCCATAATTAAATAATTTGTAGACGTGGTCTAAATTAAGGGCCCTGTTCATCAATACTACATGAATCCTGTAGGCACATCTTCATTTCTGTATTATACATCTTCACGGCCAGATGAGGATGTTGGCTGTCATATTTATCAGTCAGAAATCCACATGTAGACTTGGTATGCTGACATCTGGCATGGTAGGGACCCCCCATTGTGCAGAGTGGATGTTTGTGCTTGAGGATGAAAGGGTCTGTGCTGTTTTGGCAGTTGAAGCTTACCATGTCCACAGAAGCTGACACTAGATTAGTCACCCTCTAAGTAGCACCCATCAAAGCTGAATGGCAGGGCAGAGTGGATAGAACCTTCTGCATGGTTAATCGGATGGCATTGTAATAAAAATCCACTTGTCTCACTTTTCAATGCTAATGTAAAAAATTGCATGTCTCTCTGTGTATGTTGTTCATGTGTAAATGCATGTTCACATGTGTGAGTATACATGGGTCTACACATGCATGCCTATATACAGGCTTGTGGAGGCCTGAGGGTGACATCTGGAGTGTTCTTGACTCCCTTACTTACTCTCTGAATTGAACAGAGGGCTTATCTACATGACTAATTTAGGTTGCTCTAGGGAATTCCCTGTCTCTAGCTATGAGGTCTGATTGTTGGTAGGCTGTCACATCTACCTAGCATTTACCTGGACTCTGAGGATTTAAGCTTGGGTCTTCACATGGTTTTATCTACTGAGCCAACTCTTCATCCCATCCACACACACCAGTATCAATTTTATTAAAATAGGAGTACTATATAATCCTGAAAACTATTGCAACAGGCAATAATGAGGAGGGTGGGATAATGCAGTGTATAGGAACACACATGGACAGGAGAGCAAAATGATAATACTCTGAGTGTTGAGACTTTCTTCATGTTCCTCACCTGAAAACTGATTTTTAGTCCCTTCTGTGTCACATTGGTTATAAGTATCATTTGAACCATGCAGCAGTAAACACATGGTAAAGATTTAGAGTTGGCACCCATAAAATATCATTAGCATTAAAAGGGGACCAGGATATTTTATGTAGCAAATGGATATCTGAATCAAAAAAATAAGATAATTATAGTTCATAATAATCACTTCATATGTGTTTTACATAGGTATTTCTTTAGAATTGAAATATTCCTTTCTGTAGAGAGGAGAGAAGAGAGATAGAGAAAGGTAGAAGAAAGTCTCTAAGACTCACAAAAACAACAAAGATCTAAAGACTCACAAAGCTCAGATAGTCATGTAATCCACAGCCCCTTGCAAGATTATAAACAGCCAATGATCACTGGGAAGAGGAGTTCTCTTTGATTGAGATGCCTGCATCTTGTGCAGGAAGCTCCATGGATATAGTTTTGTGAGTCTTCGTTCATGCCAAGCACGCCTTTTCAGCGATGCAGCTGCCTTTGTTCAGGCATACTCCTGCAAATGACTAATTTCCCACTCTCTGGTCAGGAACCCCAAGAAACTCATGAGTTTATGTTTTCCAAGAAATATCATATAAGACATTTTGTTTTCTTTGAAAAGCAATACAAAAACCCCAAAACTGGGACATGGTTTTGTTAAGAAGCCCAGACTAGCCTCAACCTTGGTGGTCCTCTGTGTCCGTCTCTAGAATGCTGGGATTGCACAGATGTCCCAACATGTCCAGTATATGCACAGTATTTCTGAAATGTCTAATATTGAAAGGAGTAAATGTTTCCTCTGGATAAGTGGAAGGCAGCAAATGTCCTGAGTACCATTTTATACCATGTTCTTTATTTTATTATATGAAGAATGATACTTTTAGGAGAAATTACCATGGCAAATAATGGCATACAGGGGCTGCTTCTGGAGCGGCATTTGCCATGTGTAGGGTTGCGTATTGACTACTGGACCAGAAAATTATGTACTTCAGGCCTTTGCTCTTGATTTTCATCATTATCATCTCCTGTATCCCTCCATAAAGAATCACAGTGCATCCATCAGACATAATCTATGTGGAAAATAGGAAGATGGGGGACCCCACTGAGCCATTCTCTAAAAAGAGAAGCAAACAGCACTTAGGAGTTTCAGAGATGTGGTATTCGGCTCTGGTTTGGTCTGCATATACATACACTACCCACTAATATTTTTATGCTGACATCTTCCCTCCTAGTGCGATTATATTAGGAAGTGTAGCCTCTGGGAAATGGGTAAGGAATAGAGCTGAGTGGTCTGGAATGGACCACTGTACCAATGTACAGTGCCAATGTACAAGCTTAGAGATCATTCCTACAGTCCAAGTGAGGACACAACACTGTTTGTAAACCAGAAAAGTCATCTCTTAAAAACATTTTTTTTCTTTCTTCTTTTCTTGATCGTGTGCATTTGTGTGCCTGTGTGGTATGTGTGTACAATGTGTAGGTATCCACAGAGGCCAAAAGATGGTATCATATCCAATGGAGCTAGAGTTAGTTACTTGTTGTTATGAGTCACCTGAAATGGTTCTGGGAATAGAACTGAATCTATGCAGGACCAGCAAACACTCAAATCTCTGAGCCATCTCTGCAGCTCAGTGGAAGTGATCTCTTGACAGAGCAGAATAAGCCAGCTCAGTGACATTGAACTCCTCAGCCCTGAGATCTGTGAAGAGAGACAGTCTGCTGTTTCTAAGGACCCACCCCAGCTCTGGACTATGGCATTTTGTTAGAGCAGATCCAGTGGACAGGGACAGTCTCGGAATGATCAGTGAAGACTTTCAGTCAGTCTATAGGGCTGCTGCAGCTGCTAGCTTCCATTGCCCTAGCTGCTTTCTGTTTTCTGTGAATGGAAGAAAGCTAGGAAATTTCCTAATTTGCAGTCATTTCCTGAGGCTGTGCTCTCTCCCTGCATCAGCTCCACGCTGCAGCCTCATCCCTTTCCAGTGCTGACCCTCATTTGATTTATCAGGGCTAATACTTGGTAATTCAGTTTGACATTGTTCCCTGTGTCTGATGATAAACACTTTGGGGAAACCAGGAGATCTATTTTTATATTAAATAATAATGCTGGCCCTTTCATTATCCCTTCAGAATTGCAAATCAGCCCCACTCTCTAGGCAAAAAAAGGAGTGAGGATTTGTTTGGTGTCACCTCCTACATAAATATCTTATTTGGCATTACTTTAAATGGGCCTTTGTTTCCCAGGACCAGGAGAGGGCAGTGGGATTCTTGTCTTTGGTGTTGTGAAAGTCTAGCTCCAGCTTCTGTACAGCAGACCTCTTGGCTTTCTCTGAAGCAAAACCTGTATTTCTCCCTCCCAAGAAAGGGAGATCGCCAAACTTCACTAAAAGGCTGTGGTTTTATTGTAATAACCCTCTTGGGCTTTGTGTCTTCTCAAATTCTTACCTGTAACTGGGCAAAAATAAATTTAGTGCTTGCAATGAAAAACAATTTCTATTTTGCAACAGAGTTCTTCTTAGCATTTCCTATTTTTGTTTGTTTGAAAAGATATATTTAATTTTATTTGTGTGCATGTGTGTGTATGTGTGTGTATGTGTGTGTGTGTGTGTGAGAGAGAGAGAGAGAGAGAAAGAGAGAGAGAGAAAGAGAGAGAGAGACAGACAGACAGAGAGAGACAGACAGACAGACCTACTAACTGACTGACTGACTGACACACAGAGAGATACAGAGGTGGGGGGTAGTCTATATGCACAGTGATGAAGCTTCCTCTGGAGGGCAAAAAAAGGCCCCAGAGCTTCTTAAGGTGGTACCATGAATGGCTATGAATGTCTAATGTGGGCACTGGAAACTGAACTCTGAATTTTTTGAAGAGGATCAAATGCTCTGAACCATCTCTGTGTCAAACCATTCCCTTTCCTATGTATGTGAACCGAAGTCACAGCATGCTAGCTAGGTGTGCTCTGACCCCTGAGAAGAAGGCAAGAAGGAAGGGATGCCTCTAGCGCATCCCTAGTGTACCTCTAGTGCACTCTAGTGTAGCATTTTCTTTGTGATATTCCTCTGCATCAGCTAATGCCCAGCTTCAGACACATGTGGATACCTGGAGAACAAATTTGATGCTACAACTGGTGGCCTGCACATACAGTCTCTTTCTTCTATTGCTGCCTCCTTTTCAAACCTACATCTTTGAATTCCATTAGCTTATATAATTGTTGTCTTCCCTTACAAGGGTACCTAATATATATCTGGCTAGTTTTAAGGAACAGTGAGTTTTCTCTGTGGGATGACTTGGGGGTGGCTTAGAAATTATTATTGGCTGTGCTATAAATGGCTAAGGAGGTAGGAAAGGATGCATCCAGGACGCAATTAACGCCCACAATGGTGCAGCCTGTGTGTCACCTACAGAAATAGCTATGTGCAATGACAGCTCATCATGATTTCTAGGTATTTGGTTTGAATAAGTGTGCATATGGATATTTTTCTTTGTGTGATATGTCATTAGTATGCATTGTTTCCTATGTACTATATTTATTGATCCACCTATCATCTACCTGTCATCTTTATCCTCTATCATCTGTCTTCCTGCTTACCTGCCTACCTATATACATGTGTGTATGTGTGTATATATACCTATATACATGTGTATGTATGTACGTATCAATGAATCAGTCTATTATATCTACTTGCATATACATGTAAGCATGCAAATATCTACCTACCTTCTATCTATATAAATAGACATTTGTATAAATGTGTATGTGTATGTATGCATTCATGTGACTACATAAGTCATAGTTTCATGGAAAAAACAGATCATACTTATTTTCCTGTGATGATGACACCCCAAAAGTGTAGATTACCTCAGAAGGACTCTATAATATTTGGCAAAAGATATTTTCTTAAGGGATCTGCATTTTCATTAGTCTTCATTTTACAATTGCTGTTTCTTTTGTTGTTTTTCATTTTTTCCCCTTGCTTCCATCTATACTTGATGAAGCACAAGGCAAAAATTAGATTATACACAAATTGTACACTGATTTATTAGCCTGAGCCAGGACTTTAATGAAGGAAACAGTGGAAACAACTCTTGGGGGATGTGTTTGAACTGAGTTTTGCCTTCCAGAATTTCAGTATGAATTTGGGGTTGGGGGTATTCTGCCTCTCTTTCCTTACATTAGGAATGAGAAATGTGTCTGTGTGTAGATATCCTGGTGTGCTTTTCTGGTAGGCTGATGGCTGTGAATATGTCCATGGAATACCTTGCTAAACAGGACCCATACTATTTTTCATTTTGTTTTCAGACAGCCAGGCTTTAATATTTTCTGGGATAGTTGGCTCTGTGTCTCTCTCGTGCTCCCTTTATTATACGAATGTGACCACACTGATAAGATTTACCTGATTCACATTTGAAGCCATAAATTCCACTTAGGAATCTCAGCTCTATAGCTTGCACATTTAGATTGTAGGGGCAAATATCTCTTGATCTCTTTAATGCCCTCATCTGTAAACCTAAGAGAAGGTCATGAGAATTGCAGCTCTTAGTAGTACAGAGACATGAACGGTCTAACACAGTCAGGATTTTGACAAAAAGACTCTCAGACAGCCAACACCAACCTGGATACCAATTCTTGCTTTTTGCCTGTGATGTCTGGATTCGGCCTTTCATTGTGCCTTTTGGAAAATGACTACAAGCAGTGCTGACTGTCACACATCAGTTGCAGGAGGGCTTTTGCAGGTAGCCACGTGGCCCGTTTATGCCTCTAAGCAATAGGCAGTTTATCCATCAAATCACCTAAAATATAACCAGAGTCAATTTCTCTCTCATGTAAACAGCTCATGTTCTACCCTTGGTTTTTCCAGCAAAGGTAGGAATCCATGAGAGCAGCTTTTGGGGGCAGGGTTGGGGGTAAGAGCTTCAAGGCTTGGAATTCGTTGTCTGTGTCAAGGGATGCTTTTTATTATATAATATCAAGGGTTGATAAAGTTGTTAATTCTTCATGTGTCTGAAGTAGTGGCACACAGTAAGCAGCTCATTATCCCCCACACAAAGCACAATTACTCAATATATAGAGAGAAGCTGTTTTCCAATACTGCCTTACATCTATGCTTCCCTGTGCTGGCTAATGTCTCATATTGATTCTGAATAATTCAGATAGCAATAAAATTGAGTTTGCATGGCAGTCAATCAGAGGCATTTTATATTTAAGGCTCAATGGGAGAAACAGGGCATCTTCTTACCTTCTGAATTTCAAAGACATTAAAATAATTGTAAGTCATTAAGCTCAATTTCTCCATATAAGATGAACAGTTAATCTAATTCATATATAACCCAAAACAGTAATAAGAGAACAATAAATGAACTTTCGATTGGTAATGTATGCATATACACATAAGCACACATAAATATAAGCACACACACAGTTATACTTACATTACTTTTCTTGTTGCTATAAAAAGTGCCTGACAAAAGCCATGTAAGGGAAGGTTTATTTGGCTTCCAGGATCTAGGCCATCCTGACAAGTGCAGCATGATGACAGGAACAAGACGTGGCTGATCAGGAAACAAAGAGATAAACGCAGATGCTTGTTTTCACTTTTCCATTACATCTGAGACCCCAGCCCAACCAATGGCTTAATTCACATTCAGGCTTAGCCTTCTTCCCTTAAATATCTCCAGACATACCTACAGAGACACAGACAGAGGTTTATTCCCTAATTGAGCTTAAATCCCTTTAAATCAGCTATCAAGAATAATTGTCTGTTTACCACCCCCCCACACACACACAAACACACACAGGCACACATACACAGAGAGGAGAGAGAGAGAGAGGAGAGAGAGAGAGAGAATGTATTGCCACTCACCAATTTTTAACACAATCACTCAATCACATGGGCATAATATTAAATGGTTTGTTTTGGGTGTTGGAAGAGGAAAATAACTCAGGGAATATACTTGCAATGAAAGCCTAACTTTGTGTGTTTGAACCCCAGAACACAACTGTCTTCTTGCCTTCATATTTATGCTGTCACTTGTGTGCATACAAGCACACACACACACACACACACACACACACACACACACACATATATATATATAATATATATGTATGTATATATATATACATACATATACATACACACAGATATATATGTATATACACATATATACACACACATTTATATATATATATGTACATACTCTCTTCCTACACATATACTGATGATAATGATGATAATGATCATGATGATGATGGTAACAATGACAAGCACATTAATGTTAAATGGCCCATTGGACCCCGTTCCAGGTTTGTACAGTAGCATCAGGTAGGTGTAGAGTGACTTTTGCTGAAGCAGAAATCAACACAGAGAATCTCAGTCTCTGATCAGGTTTCATGATGATTTTCTTATCTTTGTCCATTTTTACCTGTGTATATAATCGTGCACATGCTGAGTTATGTTATTATATACTTTAATATAATACCACATTGTAGAATAATATATAATGATGTCCTATGTTATGTACACACATATTTTTATACATTGAATTATATATAAGCAATAGATGTCTATGGGTTACAGAAACTCTGAATTGCTCTGAACA
Organism: Micromys minutus; assembly: GCF_963924665.1. Classification (NCBI taxonomy): domain Eukaryota; kingdom Metazoa; phylum Chordata; class Mammalia; order Rodentia; family Muridae; genus Micromys; species Micromys minutus. The sequence goes on from NC_137966.1 coordinate 19,684,478, forward strand.
TCAGGATTTATGAAAAGCTCCAGGGTTTATACTTTGAAATTATTTTTTCCTTTGAGAAAATCATACATGAGTACTTTGTTTACACAATTTCTACTACAACCTCACCTCCTCAAACCCCTTCCTTGCCTCTACTCCTCAAATTCATGATTTCATCTTTAGTTGTTCACACACACACACACACATAGACAGATACACTGGCACACAAAAAGACATACACAGGCATACAAACAGACATACACATGTGAACATATAAACACACAGCTGAGGTCACTAACTGAGTGATACTCATATGTAGATATGTTTAAGGTTGACTACTTACTTGGGACTGGATACTGGATATCTGATTGGGGAGGCATTTTTTTTTTTTTTTTTTGAGAATACTGATTCTTCCTTTCTTAGAAGCCATTAAACGCCTGTAGCTATTTATCTAGGGGCAGGTCCTAGCTAGATTTCCTGCATCTCTTTTAGCATGTTAACTGATAGTGTTATACAGGATTGTTTCTTAGTCATGGCACAGAGTACTATCTATGACAGATCTCACATATGCATAGATTCAATCAAACTGCATTTCCATATTGTGTAGTTTCAATGTGTTCTATCAGCTGATAACAGGGTAAGAACGGTTTCCTCTGGGTAACTGAGTAGAAAGTTAGAACATTCCAGTTTGGATAATAGAAACAACAATTCCTTACATACAGCTGCCTGGAAAGCCTATTCCTCACAACTAGAGAAATGAAAATCTGTAAAGGCTTCCCAGAAACTTAGAACTCTGCCTCATTCTATCCCAGATTCAGACCTATGAACTTGCCTGATTGGTATCAGTCTTGATGTTCAGAATATCTATGTGGGTGAAATCCTATCTAGCTGGATGAAACTTTAAAGCCTAGCACCATGTTGGTATAGAAAGAAGTCATTCCCAGCCCCGTACAGAGGCTTTTCATGTTCATAACCTAAATACTGCAGGGAACATGGTTTTGGAGAGAAAGCTGTTTCGAAAAGAAAGCAGTCTACACTGAGACTCTCTAACTTGTATACAGAACATACTGCTCTAATAAGAAAGAGAAGCTTATCATATCATGCATTCAGATCCTGCTGTTGCTATGCACTCTATTTCCTCAGCATTTCCCCCTCCTGGAAATAATTTGGAACCTTGGAAATAACCAGGAATCCAATCTGATGCTCTTTAGATGTCCCCAGGCTATATGCTAGAAAGAGAACTCTCTACCTCTGCAGTTCCAGATTTCTTTGACTTTAGAATTTACCTCCTTTAAAGGAGTCTAAAATGATTACAACTCCTTATCCATCTGGAGAGGATGAAGGGACATGGTAACAAATCCTGAAGAAATACATGAATGGTTTATATAAAGACATGGTTCATTCTCCATGCCCTGAGGGACTGTGGACCAGGCTGGCTGAAGAACCTGTTAACTCGAAATCACTGTGAGACTGGTGGATGACAAGCATACTTGGGTCAAATTTGTATTCACTTTATGACCTAGAATATGTTGTGTCATAGGAGTCAATACGTAAAATATGCAAGTGTAGTCATGTTGTGGCTGGATTCATAGGTAGCAGTGATATCACTGATTAATGAACATCCTAGTTATCTACAGCATGCTGTCAATAAAGGTACAAGAAATCCTACATTAAATGTCATTGTTTTAAACCCCAAATCCATGATAAGGGTCACTATTAAATAAAGTATCAAACATTATTATGTATTATAGAAGTCTCAAGTTGGAAGCTAGCTTAGGTACCATCTATTCTGTGGCTAAAATTGCTGAAGAAGGAAGCCACACTTGGACTTCACTAATGATGCTCAGACTATACCACATTTTCAAGCTTGGAATCTGGATATTTCTGTATTTGCAAGCCATACAGATGTTTTATGGTGATCTAGAAGTGATATTTAACAAACCCTGGATTAGCCAGAATTATTAATGCTAAAATTCAAGAAGAAAAGGTTATTTCTTCTTACCCAGATCATGATCAATGTTTTAGATTCATTACTCCAGGAATATGCTTTGTCTGTTTACGAACTGAAATCCTCCTTCTGGTGTAAAGCTTGAATTTGAACATAATTACTGAAAGGGTGATTAGCACAAATATCACAGGGCAGAGGCCAAGGCAGAAATGAAGGGCAGATTCTAGAGGAAGTGCATGCCTATGATCAAGTGGAGGAGAAGTGGTGTGGAGAAGATCTGCAACAGAGGATAAAAGATAATTGAAGAGGCTGCGGAGACACTGTTCCATTTCAGGCAGAACATGCCCATTCTTTTACACGTTCTCTGTTTAGTACATGGCTGTACCATAGGAACACAGTATCAGTGACTATTAGTCACAGTACTCTAGAGGAAGAGAGCAGACAAACTGAATATGTAGTTTCAAAACATTTCTTAGATCGACTTCGATGATATAGGCTGGTTACCTTCATAATAGGAAGGCTGAGAGAATATAGCTATTCCTTTTGTGAGACCCAGAGTTTACAACAGTCTCAGCCTAGAGTTGAAGTATGCCTGCAAGATTTCAGGAGAGCCACCATCTTCATTCCAGGATGGAAGCTGAAGATACTGAGTTGTGATTTTGATGAAGGAAGGAATGTAGCAATAGTGGAAGCAGTGGCATAGAAGCACTCCCCAGGAGCTGGATGTGCAATGAGGTGCAATTTTAATTATCATTCCTTAATTCCATATATCTTTGTGTTAAGCCAGGTTCTTCATTGGTTTCTAACTCACACAGTAGGCTAACACTGCTGAAGTATTTCTCTAATCTTCATTGATCTAAAGAATAAAGAAGCCTTTAAAACACTGCTTTCATAAACAATATATTCATCGAGGGCTTCCTTTTACATAAAAGTTGGAAAAATAGACACACATCAATACAAACAGTATTAGGATGTTCAATTATCAAAATGTCACTCTTCAGCAGCAATGAGACATTCTCTAGCTTCTCAGGATAAGCTTTGACACTGTGCTGACTTGCAGACTTGGGAGTCCTGGGAAACATCTTCCCTTGAGATTCAGCTTGGACTGGAGCCTCATGGCCAGTTGGGTGTCTTCATGATCCACTACTGAAAGACACACTGCTTCAATCAGTGCATCACATACTTCAGCAGGAAATGTTTTTGTCCAATAAATTCACTCTATTTCACAACCTTTTTGAAAGTTAAGTTTTAAAAAAAGAGGTTTTATTATGGGCTTAATAAGGACAGGCAGCAATTGGCTAAGTCAAGTTAGTCAATATTTTTTGTAATGAACCCTTTAATATTTAATAGTACAAAAATACAAATAATATCTGTAGTTTAAAATTCCTGAAAATTTGAGCTCTAAAATCTGAGAAGGCTGAGTTCTTATCTCACCTGTGTGGCTGGTGTCAAGATGGCGGCATGGATGCTTACCTGGCTAGTATCAATGTTTTAGCTGGGTTACAGATCCACTGTGTCTGTCAGCATCCTTTCTGGCAGCCAACACCCATTTCTCTTTACTGTGAATAACCTCTTTCTTGGTCCCTGAGGATTTCTAGGAAGGAATTTCATTTGTGTGTATTCAGGGAGGGGCTCAGTTCCTGATAAACCATTCAAGTTATTCCATTGTTATCTTATATGTCTTGCTGTGTTCCTATTGGATGACCCCCACACAGATCTCCTGAATGTAGTGTTCAAATCATATTAGAAAATCTCACTGGCTTACTTGAGAATTACAGAATTCAACAGCTTTATTTGCATGTTTCTGTGAGCTCTTTTCACAGCTCAAATCCATACAACTCCATGGTTGTGTGAAATCTGACCTCTTTATTGAACTAGCATTGAAAGCCTATAAATGCCCTTCATTAAGTGCCATGTGTGAAAGTTTGGATGGATGTATTTACTTTGTTCTGGTGGTAGAAAAGACATCCTCTAGGCTAAATTTTGAATTTACATTCATACTCTCATTGGTCACACAGCTCTAATATACAGAACATGGGCAATTATGTAGTGCCATTCCTTTGTAGGGGTTATCTCATTTAATCCTCATTATGCCTGTGGGAGGTGAAAGACACATCTTCATATTACAGCTGAGGACCTATGTGCCAAGAACAAAGATACTTACTCAAATTTCTGTACAGTTTCTGGGACCCAACTCAGGGCTCACTCTAAATCAATGGGACTATCTCAAGCCACCTATGACCATTTCTCTATCATTAACTTTTTTTCTTCTATGGAAGCTTGCATATGTTTACAAATATCTTCTTGATAAAAAAGAGTCTGGTTATGGTGCTAGACTTTAGTTCTTCATTCTCTCTCTTTCTTGCTTTTCCCAGTTGGTACCATATATATTGTGTTTGTCTTATCCAGACTACATTCCTTAAAATATCAAAAAACCTATAATCAAACAAATGTGCCCTGTATTTTCTCATTAGTTTTTGGTGTTTAAGTAGATTAGAATGTGTTTTAAAAGATGAAAACTGGTGGTTTACTGCTAAATATGATTAACTTGATAGAAGAGATGTGGGTTGAGTTAAAGTAATAAGAATTCCACTCTTGCCAATGGAGTCATATTTGAGAACATACATAGACTTGGTGCCTTGTTACTCCATTTTGTCAGTTAGAGAAATTTATCTCACTGTTCACAGCATATTGGAGGATTATGAAATTTTCATAGAGAAGTGTCTCTTGGAGCATTGTCTCACAGAGCATTATATCTTCAAGAAATGGCTATTTGTCACTCAGCATGTCCTTATTCAGAGAACTCTGAGCCACAGTGTTGTTCACTGTGTATTTTTCAACCCCATTTAGAATTCCATTTCCCCACAAAGCTAAAAATCCTAGGAGTTCCCATACCACAGAAAGGTGCCCGAGAGGCAGGGATAGATGGAGATCAAAGACCTTCTTGCATCATGAAGACACAGATAGGAAGTAAAGAAAGCTGGAATGAGAACATTAGTTACATAACTCACAGGCCCTCCTCCTGTGACAACTTGGAATAAACAGATGGCTGAAGAATGAGCTGCTTCTTCTTCTTCTTTTTTTTTTTTTTTTTTCTTGCTTGCTTCAGTTTTTGGAATGTGTTTATTTTCCTAGATGAATTACTCAGGTGAATTAACACATTCCTGAAAGAGATTGAGGGAGGCATCACCATGGCTATCCAGACATTTTCTGACCTAGTAGAGACATAATAAGTTAGGTTTCAAATTATTTTAACTTCAGAATACAACAGTGACAAACAGAGCTCTTGTCTCAATGATGATATGAAAAACAATGAGTGCAGAAAGCCAGCTTGTGATTGACACGTCACTGATGTGCAGGCCAGATGTGGCATATTTCATTCTTGAACAGTAGATTCCAGATGCAAAAGATGTGTCAAGTGGGATATTTACAAGTCTGAAACAATAGAGTCTGAATGCAAGTATGTGTTTATCAAGGCATGCTGTAATCAATTAGTAATATCTATTCTGGCAGAAGTATTAGAAGTAGTTACCCAGCCTACATTTCAGCTAGTTGACTTTTTTTACTTTTGCACTGCAGTGGTGTTTTTCCTAAATAGAAGACATAATAAATTATATTAGATAAAACAGCCTGTAAGACCTTATTATTATTAAAAGTATTTGTTAAATAAAACATGAAGGGAATTTTGAGCAGTAGAAAGAAAAATCACTAAATGTAGTTGTACTTGCTGTACATATAGTTACATGTCTCTATAATAAGAGCATTTGAATACCTATTACAGTTATTAGTAGATTTTATTTTCTCTTTTAGCAACTAGAAAATATATTACATATATCTGTGCTCCTGGCTAAGATAGAATAACGGATTGACTTAGTGTCTCATATAAACATGTAATATACAGAACACATATAAAGGTGATTCATACAACATTATACTATGTAATTTTTTCTGAACCAATAGAAATAAATAGGTGGGCCAGGTTTTTGCTTTGTCTGGAGTCCATATGATTATAATGGGGAATTCCATAAATTCTGAATCTAATATTTACATAAAGCCACATGATTTTAACAGAAATCTCAACAATTAATAACCAAGTAGGTGGGCATCAGCAAAGATAGAGAGAAACTTGACAATAATTTTTGTCAGTGGGCTATCCCCAGCCAGTAGATTAGCCTTGTTTCCAAGAGCCTATGAACCATATTGTAGGGCAACTTTCCTAATGAACTTTACCTGTCAAGTAACCAGCATAGTGTCATGTGAGAAGAGAATCTCAAATCAAGAATTTCCTAGATCAGGCTGTCCTGTGGATGAACTATCTTAAATCTTAACTGATGTAGGAGGGCTCAGCCTACTTTGGGAGGCATCATTCCCAAGGCTTTTGATCCCAGGCTGTATAAGAAAACATGAACTACTGAACAAGCCAGAGAATGAGCTAGAAAGAATTGTTTTGTCATGGTTTCTGCATTCAAATTCCTGCTTTTCCCCTGCCTTAAATTCTCTCAATTATACAAATATGAACTGGACATATAGTACAATCAAATTCCCTCACCCCTAGGTTGCTTTTCTTCAGAGTGTTTTTTTTATCATAGCAGCATAAAAGAAACTAGGAGAGATACAGCATACAGCAAACCTCAGCAGATGCAAAATTTCCAGTATCACAGTGTATTCTCTGATGACAGTGGAATCAAATTAGTAAGCAGTTAACATAGACAAAGCAATAAAATCTCCAGTTACTAAACCTAAGACATAAATTCTCAGTTTGCATTGAGATTTGTGAAAATAAGCACACACCACAAGCTTTAGCTTATAGATGCCTTCATATAAAATGGTAAAAAATATAAATTTAAATATTTAAATAAATCCAAAGCCAGTAGAAAACAGAAAAAAAAAATGCTAACGTCAATAGAATTGAACAACAACAGAGTGGAGAAAAGCTGATTGCTTAAGAATATAGAGATAAGTTGCTGCATATACCTAGATTGGATAGACAAATGATAAATAGATGGAATAATTATTTCCCAATAGGAGTCAAAGTATATCTGCCCAGGGGATGGTGCCTCCCACAGTGGGTTAGGCCCTTCTACATCAATTAACACTCAAGACAATGCCCTAACAGCTTATCTGCAGGTGAATCTGATTTAGCCAATTCCTCTTTTGAGGTACTTTCATTGGATGACTACATACTATGTCTAGTTGACAGGAAAAGCCAATTAGAAAAGTCTTCCTACACATATGGTCCATAGGTCCATTATAAGACTAAACTGAAATAAAACTCTAAGAGCAAATTTAAATCATGGTCAGGTTTTGTACAGGAAGCTTAGAAGGTAAAGGCCCATTTACCAAGTTTGATGATCTGAGTTTGATATCCAGGACCTACATAGTAGAAAGATAGAGGTGACTCTTCCAAACTGCCCTCTAATTTGTGCCCCTGTGGCATATTCTGGGTTTATGCACAGATACACACACACACACACACACACACACACACACAAACACACACACACACACACACACACACACACACATATATATATATATATGTTATATATATAGCATTTTAACATTTAAAATACACTAATAGATTATGATGGACAAAGTCTATCCCCATAAATTTGAAAATTTAGAAAAAGCAAACCAACACTTTAGAAAGCATCCTTCCAATTATGTTCATCCTGTACATGTGACCAAGGAGAGCTTTGAGTGTAGCCAAACACAAAACTGTAAACTTCTTTAAAACATCAGGATTTTGTGATTTTTTTTGTACTTCAATTCTGCAGTATTCAAGCTTGAATATTGTAGATGGCAGCGTTGGTTCTCATTGTCCACATCTGAGCACTTTCCGGTCTCTACTCAATATGTATTCAGAAATGATTTGCATGGCCTATAAAGAAAATTGACAACTGGAAATTTTTGTCAAACATTATCTAGATGATTTCCCTGACGAATAGTATATTATTTAGAATGATGACTAACAATTGGCTTCTAGATAGTATGTGGAGAAACAGATTCTAATTTATTTAATGAAACCAGTCAGATAAAAAATTGTATAACAAGGAAAGAGAATGCTACAGACCAATATACTTCATAAACATTGGCGTAACATATTTAAATGTTTTCACACACATTCTAACTGTAAAGGAAAAGAAATGTAAGCCCTCATTGAATAGGGAGTTCAGGCAAGCAACATTGATTCAATATCTGAAAATCAATGCCATCCACTGTATTCATTGTTTAAAGAAAAGTTGTAGAGTCTTAAAGTTAGTGCTGGTTCCCACATGACAGATTGATACCCATCCAGAACTCTCAGGAATCTAAGAATAGAAGACATTTCTTAAGTTCTTCAAAATTGCAGAAGTTTGAAGCTAGTATTGTAGTTGATGGTACAGCCAGATACTTTCTAACACACTTTCTATAAAAGAGTGGGATGGATGTGCCTGTCATTCAGAATAGTATGAAGGCTCCACTATACATACATATATATATATATATATATATATATATATATATATATATATATATATATATATACATACATATATATATACATATATATATATATATGTGTGTGTGTGTGTGTGTGTGTGTGTATTTAATTGGAGTTGGCTTACCATGAGATGCTTAGACCATTTTCATTTTCATCATGGTGGGAAGCAGGGCAGCATGCAAGGACACAAGGTGCTAGAGAAAGAGCTGACTGTTTTATTTCTGGATCCATAGGTACCAAGTAAATTGAGTGAGCATCTGGGCCTGGCTTAAGATTCTGTAACCTCAAAGTTCACCACCCAGTGATATACTCCTTCCAATAGGATCACGCTTAGTCTAACAAAGCCATAACTCCTAATAGTGTTGCTTGCTATGACCCAATCGAAGGCATTTTTGTTCAAACTATCACCATATTACACACACACACACACACACACACACACACACACACACACACACACGCACAAACACACACACACACACACACACACACACACACACACAAACATAGCCTTCATCAAGTAACCAAGTATTCAGCTAAAAAACTAATTTAGGATATGAGAATGCATTTCAGAAATAGTTGTATTTATAAATTCTTATTAAAAAGAAACATAAGAAAGTGAGCTTTAGACATGCAGTATCTACCTTTTTATGTCACTTGTGTTGACAAGGAAACCATTCAGATGTAAAAAATGACCAGACGTGGTATAGTTTTGAAAATTAGTGTTTAGGTTGCAGTTGTTCTCGTCACCAAATCTAAGTTATTACATGTATTCTTGCCATACTTATCCATTCCGGAATGGATATATACAACAAAGCATTAGGTTGTACAAAATAACCAACATGTCTATACTTGTATTTGTCAATTAAAAATGGCTGTGAAGCAAGGTAAATGTTAGTTACTCCCCATCACTGCCTGTACTGTCTGCCTTGTAAAAAACCATCAGTCTCTTGATAACATACACTTCCTTCTTGTACTTTTACTGATGTTCCTTCTGGGCCTGGTTTGAAGTAGATATTTAGCCCAAAGCGAAACCTGCCATACTTGACCACCTTTTGTGTTTGTGAAGATGTCTACTTTGATGTCACTGCACACAGGCATCATCTGAGGGACAGATGAACCTGTTTTCCCACCCTGTGGATTGTGCACTGTGGGAATGTATTTGTCAGACTCTGAGCTGACCAGGACTGCATTCATATACAGTGATGTTTTTCCACATAATATTAGGATATGGAAAAGCCACTGGTCTCTAATCCAGATGGTTACTTAATAGATAATTACAAGAGTAAATATTATACTTCTCAAATCCAATTAATACAATGAAAATTTAGAGTTTTATGAGACATGTGTCCAGATAGAATATTTAAGTGCCAACATAGACATTCAGCATCACCAGGTAGTATAGCAATTTAAATTTAGAATATATAACAATCTATCATCACACATATTTAAGTTTAGTAAAGAGATATACCAATGCTTATAGCAGGTAGGCATATGGTGTCTTCTGTGTTTCTGTTATGGGTGTAAAATGATAATGTCCTCCTAGATAATTATTCCCCTGGATAATTTATGTTTATAATATGAACCAGCAAACTTCTCTGGACATCAACATCCCCAAATAAAAGCTTGTATCCAATTCCCAACATAAAAAAAAAAAAAAACAAAACAAAACAAAAACAAAACAACAAAAAAAAAAACTGACCATTATCAGTTATAAGAGTCAGAATCTAGGGAAAAGGCAAATGTTGCCATGGAAAATGATCACACATCATACAGTGAGTTCTGAGGATATGAACTACGGCTCCTATGTCAAAGCTCAAGGTCAGAAAGAATGCAAGAGGCTCAGTGTGAGGAATGTCTGTGGACTGCTGTCCCCTGGGTTCTCAGAAGTTCCAATTACATGTCCAAGGCCTGAAAAAGAACAAGATAGTTAAAAATTCCTATATGGAGTGGGTATGGTGTCTGACATCCAGTCTTGAGGTAAGGAAATTTTAGTAGTTGATTACTGCTAGAAGAGCAAGAGTTACTTTTTATTTAGATTTAATTGATCCAGTGGATGACCTTGTATCTATCTTAACCCCATCTCTCAGATAATCAAAGCTTTTTCATATGCTGAAATATAAAAACTGTCTACCTGTGAATATCAGCTTCTTAGAAGGATTTCCTGGGAGATTTGAATGTTGTGCCCCATTCATCTAAGTGATGGTTTGTTCTTTGGCTCTCCTCAACTTCTAAAGTCATTTTTCAACACAAAACTTTCATACATGATGGTACCTTATTACTACATAGTGATCAACTGTTTAAAAAATCTAGTGATCTGTCAAATCTGGCATTTTGAGGACTGGGCTACATTACCCAAGTCCCCTTCCACTTACAAGTCTTGGGCTGTTTGAGCTGATGGAATTTCCCCCAGTAGTGACACTTTTATTGTTCCGTTTCCACAATACTTTGTTTGCATTAACTGCACTTGTGTATCTAATTAGTTTCCTGTAGAATCATTCTCATTCTGATGTTATTTATAATATGATTTACTAGCATCTCAATTAGGCAACAAATGCACATTTAATTGAATGCCATTATGGGTTCAGTATCATGCTGTGCATAAATACCAGAGATATATTGATCTAGCCCTGACTCTCACTGTTTCTCTTCTTTATTCATTTTCTGTCCTCCATACTTCTCCTTCCCTCGTTCTTTCCCTTACCCCCACTCTCTGTATTATGCATATCTTCATATATACACACATATATATGTATATAAATCCTTACATACAATGATATATATGTATATAAATCCGCTTATATATGAAATATCTATGCATGGATGACGTGAAATATGTTATGAATTTAGGTTTACTGAAGAATTACTTGAGGGTATTATCACCTACATTTTAATCTTTATCCTTTAATATTTTATTGTGCAACTTGATTTAGTCAAAGAATGAGAGCACCAAGTTCTCCAATGATCTAAGGAAGTACTTAGACTTTGGAAAACAAAGATGGGCCTTCTGAGGTACACTAACCTGCTTATCTATGAGTAACATTATGCTGCCATTCACAATCCACTGAGCAGTGTTAGACATATACTTGACAGAATAAGGTCTAGGGAGAGCACATGGTATTTGAAAGAGCAAGTTCTCATTCTCACATCTGGATTCAACTTCTGCATCTCTTTTGTATTTATCATAAAGTCCTGCTGCACAAGTTGCCTGTCTGTAGAGCCTAGGCTCTTCTCTGTGGGATCAGAAATGAGTGATGTTATCAACCCCTTTGTGTGTGGGAAGATGGTGATACAAACCATCCTTGAATATAGTACTCCCATTTCTTCATGCTTAGAAGTAAGAACATTGAGTAAAAGAGTTTAACTCACCCTTGTTGGATATCTAGTCTGGCTCCATGTTCGAGTTACTACAAGCAGCTGCAATGAGCATAGAGCATAATTATCTCTATAGTAGGATGTAGAGTTCTTTGATTACATGCCTAAGTCATACAACTTGGTTACAAGGTAGTTTTATTATAGTATTTATAGGCACTTTTATACTGGTTCCAATGTGTCTGTAACAGTATACACTTCCATGTACTGTCAATTATGTTTTCTTCTTCTCCTATGTCCTTGCTTCAGCCTCAAAAAGACAAAAACTACAATCTCTCCCTCCCTTCCTCCTTTCTTTAGTCTCTCCCTCCCTTTCTCACTCCCTCCTCTCATTTGTAGATTCAAATGTTTAACTTGTTGATATGTGCATTTTTGGGAAAGTAGGTATAGGTTTAATTTATTAAAGTAGAGAGGGGTCCAGTAGTGGGGAAAAGTTTATTTTGAAGGTTGAAAGGGTGGTAATTCAACTCATAAGTCATGAAAAGGGAAGTAATGATTGCATACAGACACAAGCCCGGAGGGGTCTAAGGGAGGAGGGAAGGGAGAAATGGGAGTATGTGGTAAGGTTTTAAAAGAAACAAGTATCTAAATGTTTCATAAAATAATTGTTTACTTTGGACACAAATTAAAAAGAATAAGTCTGCACATAAGTACATAGGCAGTGTACAGCCACCCTGGTTTTAGAGCTTCTTCTCTTCTCATACTTGGCAAAGCCTATTGACCTCTCACCTCCATACTGGCCCCTGAATTGTAGTCTAGACCAAGGTGATGCACATAAATGATCTCAGTGATTCATAAGTCAGAAGATCTTCACTGTGTAGGTCTTGCTTAGAAACAATAAAAATGCAGAACATTTCTGCTGTCAGCCGTGTAGCCAGTGTGATTAAAATCACTGAAGAACAACCTGTAAAATGTGTCCATTTCCTCTTATTATCTGTCTCTCTTGGAACAATTGTGAGCAATTCTGTAAGGCTTCTCTCTCTTATGCTCAGAATATATATACACAAGAAGTTATCAGCTGCAGGGTGGTGGGTGTCCATGTTCTCTTTGGCTGGTGCTTCTACTAGATACATCTTAGTATTCCAATGTTCTTTTCTACACAACCTCAATGCATTCTTCTTCACTACCTGACATAGAGCAGTTCTACAGTCAAGAAAATGAATGTCTCTAAGTGTATACATTAGGCTAATGTCCTCTTATTTGAAGGTCTTCATATATCCCACTATGTTTCTGGAAAAGAAAAAAATATGAAAACAGAAATACTTAAGTCTTACTTTAGCAGGTTTAAGAGACCTGAGTCCAGACTGATATCTCCATCATATGTTTTATTTAGCATTCTTTTCATACATATTTGTGTATAGCCATCCTGTTTGTAGCACAGAAATAATTCATCTATCACCCTATCCCTGTGACAGCACTACTCGACTACCAGCAAAGAATGGTGACCCTGTGCATAGGAGGAGAGATGCACAGACCCCAGCATCTCTGCAGCCTTCACATTTCATCCTTTCTAGGTATTTGTCTTCTATTTGCAGTCCTTCTTGTGATGGGTAAGGGCATTGTTAAAGGCCACAAACTGGTGACTGGTTCATTTCAAAATTCTCTTATCTTCTGATGAACTACTGTTGACATGACCTCTGAAACAAACATCAATACAGATATTAAATTTGAAAAAAAAAAGCAGAACATGTGCATTGTCTGGGGACATGCCCTCACCCCCTGTTCACCAGGCTTGCTTCAACCTCTACTCATATTTTAAGCTTGATTACAGTTGAGAGTGTAAATGCCAGAAAACCACATCCATAACCAAACTCTCACTTCTGAACCATTCTTAAGAACAGAAGTATAGTCAGGCCACTTACAGTGTCAGAACAACTATTGATAAATCTCCCTTTCACAATGCCTTCTAGTACAACCTGGGAGTCAACAGGTTTTACTGTTCGTTTTTCCCCCTCTTACCCTAGAACCCATTTGATTTCATCCAGCATACCACGAAATGCAAACAGAACAGCTGTAGCTCTAACAGTAAGAGTGAGATCATAACCCTCCACACCTTCCTAAAGTCTTAATGCTAGCCCCGGGTGATCGCTACATCTAGTTCCAAAGGTGTCCCTCCCAGTCAAGGAAGCAAGACAATACTCACAACAGTCTGAGAGGTTCCACTCCTTTACATTAGTGTGTCTACAGACTCACAATACTCCCCAAATAAAGGCAGCCCTTGCCCTGGACATATTACTCTATTGTTGGCTGTTCTTCCATGTGGTGAGTGGTTATAGAGCTCTTACTCAGATAAATCCCTACAAAGGTGGAATACACAGAATTTCCTCTGTATAACTCATTAGGACTTTACTTGTTCTAAACTAGGCTGATGAGGAAAAAAAAAAAGCCAATAAGAATGCCTTATTTCTTCAGTTCACTGGTTATCACTGGCTTACTACTTAAAATGTATGAGTTTATGAGGCCAGGAGATGGAGTTCTGGGTACCAAACCCATACATTTTACTGCTCCTATGGTCTTATGAAGGATGGATTGTTATTGTTACCCACTTGTTATTATTTTCATAAGGATACTGTCTTGGGTCAGCTATAGTCTTGCACTTACATAATTGAATTTTAGATAGGGATGTGCTGCTGGTTTATATGAAATTTCCACAGGTGCCAGCATGAGACCTGGCTTTAACAAACAATATTTTTAATTGAGATTTTATGTCCTTGCCCCCAAATCAAGCATTTTAATAGGTTCCCAGTTGGAAGAAGTGGCTTCCTAACAAGTTATCACACTTGCAGCTTCAGAAAGGTGTTAATTTCTCCACCTCCTCCTGTGAGTCCATCAACTGTGGTGACCTGCCACCTGCATGCACCATAAAATGAGAGCTTGTATTCCATTATGCTCAAAATGTATCCTTTACAATCTGCATATTTCACGCAGGATGTACTGGCCCTGTTCCACTAGAAAACATAAAGATCGAAAGGTAGTGGAAATATTGATTTGTCATTTATAACATGGAAGTGAGAGATTGAAAGGAAATTTGGATGTTTTCCAGACTTTCAATAACTTGGGCATTGTTGTATTAAATGGAAGGATTTCAGTCTAATTAGTATGCTCCCTCCATAGGAGAGAGAAAAAAAAAAATGGAGGTTGAACCAAGAATTCTGTTACGGTGAAGTGGTGACTTTGTTTCTGAAATATTTATAGGATGTGGATATTCAAGATGGTGACTTACAGAGTCAGACTGCTATAGGCTAGAGTGTTGGCTTCTTCTTGTACTTTTGTATATTTGAAAATGAGTGCGCTCATGAAGAGGTTGACCCCACCTTAGATCTTTAAACTTATGCACATAGCTGATTTGGTCTTTTATTTCCCTGCCACAGAACCCCAGTAGCAACAATATCATACTTTATAGGCATGTGTGTGCACATGTGTACCTGTGTATGGCACAGGATGACTTTGAGTCTCATTCTTCAGAGAATGGACCTTGTTTTTCATCAGGCAGTGTCTTTCACTGACCTGTCTCTCCTGAGCACTGAAACAACAGGTGCATGCTGCCATGTCTTTTGTACATAGTTTCTAAGCACTGAACTCAAGTCCTTATGAACAGGTAGCATGCACTATATCAACTGATCTAATCTTCAGCACCATGTTTAAGACATATTTGCTTTATCCTATGGAAATTATATAACAGTCTTATTTATATTTATCCCCATGGCTTCTCCAACTCTCCTAAACCCTTTTAAACATATCTTGCTTTCAGTATCATGCTTCCCTTATTAAAACAATTAAAAAATAAGCTGTTGAGTCGAGTTAATGTGTCCCATGGGTCATCTCCTAGGGGATTGTCAACCCTTTAAGTTGGTGTTCCACACTTCGTTTACTCTCAACTGTCACTAGGTTTTAGGGGTAAGGCCTTTATAGCTTCTTCCCAGATTGTGCTGGAATTTTAATTGGCCTGATTATGCATAGGTTGTGAAGTCATGAATGCAGTAGCTATGGCATGGCCAGAGGGCAGCATTTTACAGATAAACCCCACCCCAGGGCTCTTATCTTCTTCCTTTTCCACACCTCCTGAGTCTTAGGAAGAGAATAGATATGGCTGATCTTTCTCTGACTGAGCACTTATAGCCACTGATCCCAGCACATTGTTATCAGGTTCTGATCTAATCTTCTTGGATGCTTCTAACACTCCTCTGCTTGGCTCTTTGCTGCCTTTCATAATGGAATGCTGTTCAAAAAAGATCATCAAACTTCATTTTGACTCAGGTCCCTCCATCCCCTCATTTTTACAGTGTTCCTCCTTTCCTGCTAGTCTATATGAATCTTTAATAGAATCTTAGATTTTTGATCCTTGCTTCCCTATCAAACTCTACCTCCTTTTGGCCAAGGGGCTCATAAGCAGGTGTCTACTGTGGTTTTATCAAGCTTTTTGGGAAAGGAAGCTGCAGCATCTCACAGAACATTTACTTCAACCACGGCAACCTGTGGTAATGGCTCCAGGTGGGACAACAGAAATACCATGGGGAGCTTCACAAGAGTGTTGTGAGCTAGGGAGAATGTTATGATAATATGTGGAATTCATTCTGGAAATGACACTAAGAAATAAGAATGGAGGGCAGAAAGAGAAAAACGTGAGGAGATAGAACATTCTGGAAAACACAGTTGCCCTAAGACATGACATTATTCCAAAGGAAGATCATTGTGGACTGCATGGATTCCAAATGGCAGGTCACTTTCCTAGAGGTGGGCATTAGAGCGGTTTAGCAGGAGTAGAAAGGAAGAGAGATTGGGAGAGTAGTTACTAAGTTTTCCTAAGGGATACTCCTGAACTGTAGGAGAAGCATGCATAATTGACTACATATTTTTAAAATTCTAGAAGAAAGTATCCTGAAGCTTTCGAGTATAAAGAAATAGTAGATGGGAGAGAATGAGACTGCACAGTCAGTGAAGGCACTTAAGTTGTCTCTGTCCTCAACATTCATGACACCACATATACATTAACAATATACATGAATGTATATACACACAAATGAAGGGAATATAATAAGACACATATAAATATTAGTTGTTTCAGAGCCTCTTAGGCTTTATTTTTTAGTGTCCACCCTTCCCACAATTCTTCCCAGATCCATTCCCTTCTCTACCCACCCAAGCATGTGTCTTTTTTAACCCATCAAGAGCAATCTATGTCTAAAATAAAATGGTAAACACTGAGTTGATAGATGTTTTTAACCTGATTTAGGCTTCACAGGACATATATTATAGAAATGCATGAAATACCCTATTAGTATGCTCAATTTTTAATGTTCTTTCTAACATGTTACATAAAGGAAAGTTTAAAATCAAAACTGGACATGCAAAAATTAAAACAAAATGATCTTAATAGAATTATAGGTGATGGGCACATAGAGGTTAGGTGCTAAGCTGCCTGGGACTTTTTTGTGTTTGAATGATGGAGAGACGTTAAGAGTAGTTAAGAGCAATGGCGACTTTTCCTGAGGACCCAGGAGCTTCTATTCCCAGCATTCCAGTACCGGTGAGCTGGTGTCTAGGGGATCTGATGTCCTGCTTGGCCTTTGCAGGTACTTCATACATGTGTTGTATGGACATATATGCAGAACCGAGTGAATCAAATAAAAAAGGAAACTTTTTTAAAAAAGAGAGGTGATAAATGAGGGCCAGGGAGGAAAATCCTTGCCTTACAAACTCAAGAATCTGAATTTAATCTCCAGAACAGGTTTAAAAAATTTCTCTGTGCGGCCTTAAGTGTCTGCAAAATGTTATCAGCATGGAAGTGGAAGCAGGGAGATCCTAAGGGTTTGTGGACCAGCCAGCCTAACTAAAACATTGTACCAAATCTAGGTTCATCCATTGCCCTTTCTTAAAATGTTAGTAAAGGAGTGACCCAAAAAAAGGCAACTGTCATCCATTTCTAGCCTCCCATTTGCACACACTGAAATACATTTTCAGACTGGTACATATACACACAAACTCAAGAGCGATGTCATAATGAAAATTTTAAAGTGACCTCCTGTGGACACTTTGCTGACTAAAACTGAAGCAGAAATCACGGTCTTGCATCTCTTGTGTTCGAGGACGCATTGGGGATCCATCCACACAGGCTGAGACCCAGTGCCCGCTCTTCCCCCACCCATCCACCCATGCTTGCCCATGCCTACTTCTTGGCATCGAATGTTTGCTTTTTCTTCATGAAATCTATCTTATGATCTTTCCTTGAACATGTTGAAGGGGCAGAAGAACTGCTCCAAAGGGAGAAGGAGTAGCCTGTCCCTTTTCTTTATTTTTTTTCCTGGCTTTGTATGCCATCCACCCACACTCCTTACTCATTTTGTGTGTCCCAGTTAGTGGCACCATTAGGCCTCCTTGGATTTATGTGACAGAGTGAGAGAAAGGCACACTGCTGTGGCTGCTGCTGTCCTTTCTTGACTGAGCTCCCTGCACCAGAGGGATGTTTAGCAGAGCCCAGTTTCCCTTTAATATGGTCTCAGTCATTTGTCATGAGATTATTCCCACCAAGCTGTTGACTAGTTTGAATACTTAATGACTGAAGGGGAGAGGTTGCATGTGTGTGAAGCTTCAGTCATTTCTACTGGGTTATCTGACAGTTCTGACTACTGCTGGGTAGTTTATGCAGTACTTTGCAGCATAATAGATAGATAGATAGATAGATAGATAGATAGATAGATGATAGAGAGATAGATAGATGATAGATAGATAGATGATAGATAGATAAGTAGATAGATAGATAGATAGATAGATAGATAGATGATAGATAGATAGATAGATAGATAGTTGGATAGATAGATAGATAGATAGTTGGATAGATAGATAGATGGATAGATAGATAGATGATAGATAGATAGATAGATAGATAGATAGATGATAGATAGATAGATGACAGATAGATAGATAGATGATAGATAGATAGATAGATGATAGATAGATAGATAGATAGATAGATAATAGATAGATAGATAGATAGATAGATAGATAGATAGATAGATAGATAGATAGATGGACAGACAGATAGCTATAGATAGGTAGGTAGAAAAACACATCAATAGATTAAAAAACAGAGAGCCATGGAGCATTCATACTACCCTGCAGCTAAACAAACAAACAAATAAATAACTGGAGCCACCATTTAACCTGCATTGTCTGCAATGAGCAAAGACTGCTTCTCTTGAGATCATGGCTGACTTTCCTTTGAACAGAAATAGGTTGTGCTCAGGGAACTGCAGCCATGCTGGCTTCTCCACAGTGAGTTCTAAGTGAACTCGCACCCGGTTTCTTTACATCAGTTCTGCAGGGAGGCCTTGCTGATGCTCTCCCATCTCAGTAGCCTTGACCCAAACAAAAATGTTAATGGCATTCAACATACTTGTATCACGGAAAAGTTTACCTAAAGGGAATGAAAATGTATTGTGAAAGCAGAATTGTCTTAGGATTGTCTCCTGAATGTCACAATGGAGAGTTAAGGGACTGCATCCTTCTCTGGGGAATGACTATGTCCTTCCCAGAATATGTTTAATACCTCAGCCCCTTTTCATTTTGAGAAAACTTAAAACACGCTTCTTGACTTCATTCCTCCTGCCCACCACTGATTCAGATAAAATATCTGTGTGTGATAATTGGCCTCAACTAATACTTGTAATTTGTGACATCCTGTTGAACATTGAGAGAGAGAGAGAGAGAGAGAGAGAGAGAGAGAGAGAGAGAGAGAGAGAGAGAGAGAGAGCAAGGGGAGAGAAATATGTTTTCATGCCAGGATAACCTCTCAGAATGCCTTAAATATTTACTATGATTTTGATGTATTATTTATTTCAGGGCATATGTACCAGTTCAGATTTTCATTGTGGCATATGGAGGCTCTTCCCTTATACTGTAATAATCAGAACACACACACACACACACACACACACACACACACACACACACACACACACACACAAAACTATTCATAATATGCTAGCTAGTTCTTTCTTATTAAGGATCACCTGGTCATCACACTCTCTGCATAGAGTGTCCTTGCCCTCTTCTCTTAATTTTTGGCTTTCTTCAGAGCTGTTAGCCTTAAAATCATCTGTATTCTTTCAAAACTTCCTGAGGGGCAATTGACCTCTGGAGGAGGGATGATTTGAACCTTCAACTGGTGCACTCTGAGCAAGCCAGGATGTCCTACTTAGTGAGATCCAGAGAGGTAATATGAGGCATGTTTCAGACTGTGAGCAGAGGATAGGCAGAGCCCACTTCTGCACTCACACTGTTCTTTGTAGATGACGGTGCACTTGAGGGCCCTCAGGAGCTGCCACCCAGGACCTCTGCCTCCAGCTAGCCTCCTTAAAACTTATCCAGATTGACTTGTTTTGACCCCCATAACCTTAACCTTTAAAACAGGAGCTTCTGCAATGATTGTGCAGAGCAAAGTATATTATTGACATCTCCACATACATTTTATTTAGTAATTATATCACAGAGCAATTACTGCCTTGAATTATCCCACATGCGGCTAAAAAACTTTCTTCAGGGGCTTGTAGATGGTTCAGTAAGCAAAACATTTGCTTCACCAGTATGAGTAGCTGAATTCAGATCCCAGACTCTATAGAAAATCAGATGCACCAGTGGAGATCTGACTTTCCATTGCAAGATAGAGTTGAAGACATAAGCATCATTACAAACTGTGGGCTTTGCATAGGAAGCAGAACACAAAAAAGGGTACTGTCTCATGCAATGTATAAGGTAGGGTGTAAGGCATCTGAGGCTCTCCAGTGACCTGTGTATTCTTGTCTGGGCACATGTGCCTATATTCACACTCAAAGAGTAGAAAGAAAAATATCCCACTTTATTCCTATTATCAACGAGATAAAATGGAGTGTAGACAGATAAGTAACTGTCCCCAGGAGGTAAATTTGTTCCTGTGATTTTGAGAAACTATGCAAATGGTGTGCAGTTGCCATCTTGACTTCTTGTCAGATTTGAGAGCCAGGGCAATATGGCTTTCTTCAGATACTCGAAAGCTCCTGTCAGCATCAACACTGAATTTGCTTTGTTAGTGTAGACTAGAGATAATTTAGTGTAAAATGCCCCAATAAAAATTTTCCCCAAAGCATATGTAAACCACGACATAATAGATTTATCAAAGTAGCAGAATGCTATTATGTTCAATAGATTAACCAGACCAAAGCTATTTGTCATAGCAACGGGTGCTGGAGTTGACAAATTACAACTGAACTCAGTTTGTAGCAAAATGTAAGACAGTGTCTTGGCACTGATTAATTGATGTGAGAGTCCAGCTTGGAATATATTACAGGGATTTAAATATCGTTCAGAACAGACCATCACCATGTTTCAGAACATCCTCAAACTGTACCAAGCAATTATGGTGTTTCCTGGATGATAAAAATGCAAGTGGAAGAAACCACTCCATCAATTTAGTCAGTTTTAATTGAAAAGAGAAGAAATTTAATGTTATGTGCTTAGGCTGACTTCCAAGCAGCCTGATTAGAGTGTGTGTTAGCAGACAAGTGTATTATCTTTGAGAAAACAAAATTTAGGGGTTAGGGAAATGACTCAGTTGCATAAGTGTTTCCTGTATAAAGCTTGAGAACCTGAACTCAGATCCCAAACATTCTTGTAAAAAGCAAGTCATGTTGCTGTGACCTGCCACCAAAGTGCTGATCAGGATAAGCTGCAAGGCTTTCTAGTGATCATGGCAAGCTAGTCTAGTCAAACTGGTGCAATGTAAGCTCACTGAGAAACAACACTTCAGAGAAAGGCTGAGGAAGGCTCCCAGTGTTGACCCATCACTTCTACATAAATACCAGTGCTCCTGCACATAAACATAGTCATGAAATGCATACATATGTATAAATAACCACAAAAAAACCCAAAAAGTAAAATGTTTTCACGATGTTCTTTTACAAATCTGTCATTCCTGATATCGCTGAGGTTGAAGTTGGAAGATTGTGACTTCAAGAATAGGTTAGGCTATGTGGTGAGAAGAAAAAAATGTTAACTCTGAGAATATATTTTACCCTAATAAGGTAAAAGTACTTTTATAATAAAATATAGGCTGTGGAAGATGATATGTGCTCAGAAAGAGAAGGAAAATGATTTAGAAAGAGGAAGAATTTTGGTTTTATAATCAGCAAACAAACCTTCAGTTTACATCTTTCTGAAAGGAGAACTAGAGTCAATGGAGTTCCACATTTCCTATCCTTGTTTAGGAAATTAATTCTCTATGCAAAGCTCTTCAGTTCAAGATATCAGTGCCATGACATACGGGTTGATTGGGTTTTCTCAGTTTCTTTACACTGCCAGTTGTTACTAGAAGATAAGCTTGAATGTCCTTGTGTCAGGAATTCTCAATTCCCTTGTGTCAGTGCTAAGGGAACGGGGAGAGAGAGAGAGAGAGAAGAGAGAGAGAGAGAGAGAGAGAGAGAGAGAGAGAGAGAGAGAGAGAGAGAGAGAGAGAGGGAGAGACAGAGAGAGAGTCAGAGAGAGAGAGGTATATATGTATATATGTAGATAGACAATATATATATATATATATATATATATATATATATAAAGCAAACATGAATAAGGATCTCCCTGGGATATTCCTCCAATTTATTGCCCAATTAGAAGTGTTTAGGCCTAAAATTATATACAAAGAAGTTGAATGTTTGTGTGTGTGTGTGTGTGTGTGTGTAGAATTATGTAAAATGACAGAGCAAAGGAAAATTGGTCACTAATCATTAATTTTGGAGAGAATGGGGAACATAGGGATGTTAGAAAGAAGAAAGGGAAGGGGGATGTAAAAGACATATACTTTAATTTTTAATTTTTTCATAAAGTAGAAATAAATAAAGAGAAAACCTACAATAAGTAAGTTTTCTTTCAAATCCAGCACACAGTAGGATAAATGTAATTTGACATTATCCAACCCATGTATTAGATTTTAAAGTAAGGTCCAAACAATTGAAATGACTTTATAAAATTATGCCAATTGATAGGTGGTGGACTAAAAAGAAATAAAGCCAGGATTACAAAAACAATTATCACTTGAAATTGTGAGTGCTGACCTAATCATATAAGTCAGAGTGGCTTATGGGAACATAGACACAATGCTATCAGAAGGAATTTGGTTGCCTATACAGAGTAGCAAAGAGTTCGTGACAACTCTAGTCTTGCTATGAGCATGACTTCATGGCTGATTTGCATAGAATCAGTTAAGACTGCAGTAGAGTCAAAATTATCTTTCTGGGCAGAGTTTGGCCTTGCACGGTGAGAATAAGTGAGGGGCTCTAGCCCTCAGAAAAGGGCCATGACCTCTGCTATTCAGGAGGCTGAGATAGAAAGACCACCATGGAAGGTGCAAGGCCAAAACTATTCTGGGGGACTAAGTGGAATCCTGTTTCAAAGTAAAATGTTATTAAAGAAACAAATATAAAGGAGGCAACAGAGAGGTTAGAGGTTTGGGGCAGTAACTAACCTGGAGCAAGAGAAGGGATGAGGAATTACAATCACCTACTTCATATGGAGTGTCATGGGTGCATAGATGTAGAGCTAAGCACTGCAGCATGTGTCCCCTGGGGGAGCTGAACTGACATATGTCCCTCCATATACAAGACTAGACATTACTTTATCTCTCTTTGTAGCTCTGCCTAAGAGGTGGCTGTGCCGTGCCAGCCTTCCAATTAATAAGAAAACACCAAACAGAACATTAAGGCCTACAGCTTCACATTTTCAAATTAAATTATCTATTGATTAGTTCAAGGCTGTTATTAAAAATCAGCAGAACCACAGCTGATGGTTCTTCGAAAATATCCATCATGATGACTTTCATCAAATCGTAAATGGTGGGTCTGCACTTTATGGGGAGAACTAAAGGAAGCAAATGAGCAATAAATTTGAAGCTCAGGTAATTGGGGGGAAAGTAATCTATTTAATCAGTCCCGAGAGCTAACTGATTCTAAGAACTGGTGCTCTCATATTTTGTTAAAGCCTTTTGTCTTAAAAGATCATTTATATGTGCTTAAGGAAATATTCAATGGTGGCAAGCAGAAGCTTCTGCTAGTGTGGAAGACAAGGGCAGGGAAAGGCTGCCATTGAACTCCTGGTCTGTTCTGGAGAGGGAAATCTCAGGTGATCTATTACAAAATAAAGTGAAGGTATGGTGTTGTAGGATATTTGATCATACTGTGAAATCTGAGATTTCAGTGTGTTGTGGCTTAGCTTTGAGCACATAACTCTAATCTCTCTAACTGGGATATAGACCTGCCTCTGATATACACCTTTAGCCCCAAACAATGAAGACAATGTTAATTTATAGAAGGAAGCACTGATTTCTGAAAGTTATACCCAACTGAGTAGAAGACAAAGTGACGAATCAGAGAATGACTTGACAGAATATCATATGCCCATCTCTTATGAGAAGAGAGAGAAAAGGGAAGCTACTTGAGGAGCAGTGTGGGAGGGTGTCAGATTAAATCGGTCAACATGGGGAAAGGTTTTGAGCCAGGAAAGCTGAGTTGAACCAGCTATTGAGAGTTCAGAAAGAACTAAGAGGATGAGCTTATTCAGCCCTAAGTTTCAGGGGCCGAAACATTTTAGGCCTAGATTAGATTGTACTGAGGTTAGAAGCCTCCAGAACAAGGCCTGAGTTAGCAGACATAGGCAGAAAGGCCCAGAGACAACAAATTAAAACAGGAGAATACAAAATGCTTTCACAATGTTTTTCAGAAAATTTAAAGGTACTGAAAAAGATTCTGAATCTTTCTATCACAAATAAATAATGAGTGAGGTATGGTGCCTAATTTTTGCAGGCCCAGTCACTCAGAATGTGAAGGGAAAGAAATGGCAAGTTAAAGACTAGAGTAGTTTCTGTCAAAGCAACCTAGTGATATCTTGTCTCCAATACTTGGTAAAAACAGGACTCCAAGTATGGCTTAATGCTATAGCTCTTAATCAGTATATTTGAGGGTCAGTACCTAGGATCACCAAGTATGAATGAGTTGGATGGATGAACTGTTCATTTGTATTTGTTGAATATATCTGCACACAAGAACATCATATGTCCCATTAAATATGCATAACTCTAATATATCACTTACTTGTTCAGAGAGGTTCTGGTTCTGGTACAATGTACCTTCTTCCTGACACCGAGTCTCTCTTTCCCCATCTCCAGGTCTAATATCATTTCCGTCCAAGTGTTTGTTTATACTGAACAACCCATGCATTTTACCCATCTGGTCTTCTGCCCAAGCGTTTCATGTTTTCTAGATGCCAGAGTGTGTAGAATGTGAAGTGTACCCTATAGGCCCCTGTGTCTGACCACTAGGCTCCAAGATGGTGGTGCTACTTTGGAAGGCTATGGAGTCATTAGGAATCCACTTCCTTGTTGGAGGATATGGGTAACTAGGAACAGGCCTTGGGGTTATACAGTGTAGTCTCACTTCCTTTCTATTTTCTTCTTGCTGGTGTACCATAGCATGAGGTGCTAATAGGTCCTAGCTTTACACAGTACCACAGAGCCTCCTACTGCTATGTGTACCCTTCAGATATGAACCCAAAGGAACCCTTATTTGCTTACATTGCCTTGTTCAGAAAAGTTGTCTTGTTCAGAAATGTTGTCTCACCGTTTAAGATAGCAGCTACATAAATCTGAAGAAAGAACTCAGAAGGAGCCTGACACTCATAGCTGGCTCCATGTCCTGCTTAGTTAGAAAAATGGCTTACTCAGAAAAATGAACTTGGGTTTCTGGCATACTTCTTTATTTTAAGCTATAGTCTCAGTGAGCTCGAATTGCACAGAACTGTAGTTGTCATTGGATGACACCGAACAGCACTTTAAAACAAATAGAAAGTTTCTAATGCATAGAAAGTATCAGGTCATTTGATGCTTTAGTAAAGAATACAGACATTCCAGTAAGAATGCTGGTTTCTAATTTTGAACAATTATATAACATGTTAACGTGCATTTTGAGCAGTAACTTTATGACAAGGCTCACTGTTCTGGTTAGTCTTAATGACAAACTGAGAGTCATCATGGAGTAAAAGCCACACTTGAGGGATGGCCATATCTGACCAGGCTGTTGGGTATGTCTGTGGAAGACTGTTTTGTCTACTAAACAATGCAAGGAGGCCTGGTCCAGTGTGGATAGGACTACTGTATGTAGCAGGCAGTCCTCCTGGGAATGAGCCAGCGAGCAGCATTCTTTCATGATTTCTGGTTATTGCTTGGGTTCCTGTCCTGACTTTCTTTGATGGGTGTATTGTGACCTGGAAATGATGAAAGGGATTAAACCTTTTCTTCTCCTAAATTACTTTTAGTCAGAGTGGTTCATCATAGCAAAAGAAAGGAAACTAGAACACTCACAAATGGATTCAGAACATTTCTATTCGTAGGCAGGACCCACATGAGTATAATGCTTCAGACAGTGGGATTAGAAGTTACCTATAAGATCAAAATAAGAGTGGCCTCTTTTTAAGTTAATTTATGGCTCACCAGTGTGATGTCCAGCATGTCAACAATCACTTTGGCCAAACATTGAAACTTTAAGCTACCCTAATAAAATTAATCTTAGATGCAGAAGAAACTGTAAGAGTTATTTTAGTAAGCTCTCATGCCAGAATTTATTGAACTGGATATTGAATGGCATGTTATGGGTGCTTTTGATTTATTACAGATTTATTCACAATAATTTAAAAATGTATTAAATGGAGACTTTGCCATCTGAGGATGTAGGGAGATAGGGAAGTAAAGAGGCAGTTTCAAGCAACAAGTGTTATCATGGATGCTAAAGAGAAGCACAGAATGCCACATCTTCTAGCCTAGGATGCGTGAAGATAGAATGCAAGATTTCTTTTCAGTGGCCACCAGAAAAATCAGGCACCAGGAAGCCATTTCTACTCAAATATGTGAAGGGAGCTTAGGGGCCTGGAAACCTAGCTCAGGCTAAGAGAGATGGCTGCTTTCAGTTAGGTCCCCAGCATTGCTCACAACTACTACTAAATCAAATTCCAATGAACCTGACTTCTTTTTCTGGTACCCACAGGCATCTGTGCACACATACACATGTCTCCACCTACCCCCACCACATTCTCACAATCACATATGCACAAAATTAAGATAAACTCCACTTGGGAAAACTTACTAATTACCCATATGTGACTGGAAAAGCATGTGTACTATTCTCCCTCACAGCCTTCATATCCTGGCAGGGAATCTTAGTTATCCTAAACTTTGGATGTCCTATCTACATCTAATTTGTTTATTTTAACCTTTCTCATATGTTTTTTTGCTAGCTGTTCTGATGCACTTTAGGTAGTCTTAAGAGCACTCAGCTTCACTAAAGAATACTCAAGTTCAAATAATTTATGCCTCGTGGAAATTCTCAGATTTTTTACGACCTGTATTTTCTTAAGGTAAGGTCACCAAGAAACGCCTGGAAGCATTCGTCCTTTTATTTCTCCAAGGGAAGCTTAGTAAATGCCCCGTGAGTCTTCTAAGTTTGTTTTTCTCTTTATTTGAGTATCTCTCAACTATATGCATGGGGTCTGCTTTGCAGAGGGCAGCGATTAAACCATTTGTTTATCTCTCCTGCGTATGTAAAACAGCCTACTTGGAAATATTAGAGGAAAGAAGGAACCTAATCAGGTTACATATTGTGGTACAGAATTTTATAAAGCGTTTTTACTGTAGGACATTTCAGTGAAGATTGGAAACCTGACACTCTTGGAAAGTGAGTTTGTGGCTAATGTACTAGCAAGTGTGGACACAGAAGGTGGCACTTCTCAGCCTTCCTTGGACCTCAGGCTCCAGCCTCGTGTCAGATCATGTTGAATAAGAAGGAGAGGATGAGTGTTAGAGAGATGGTCCAGGGATGTAGTCTCACAGGTTCAGAGTTAGGCTTTAGTTCCATACATAATCCACATCTCAATGAACTAGGCATGCAGCAAAGTTTATTCTGTCAGCCTCATAAATGAAACATAGATCACATCCTCCATGTCTGTATGCGTCCCTCCAAACGTCTAGATAAGGGCTGGGTGACAGAAATAAAGCACTTTTTTCGCTCATGTACTTTCTGATTGAGGTACCCTGCTAAGGTTTGTGTTATGTATTCATTGTTACTTTGTGACAAGAAACAAAAGAGTTTTTCTTCTAATTCATTGTGTTAATTGTCAGAAGTAGCTTTTCCACTCTCTTGGTTATCAAGCTCTCCCCCCTCAGTCTCTCTTAGTCTCTCTCTGTCTCTATCTCTGTCTCTCTTAGTCTCTCTCTGTCTCTGTCTCTCTGTCTCTCTGTCTCTCTGTCTCTCTGTCTGTCTCTCTCTCTCTCTCTCTCTCTCTCTCTCTCTCTCTCTCTGTGTGTGTGTGTGTGTGTGTGTGTGCCTGTGTGCCCCTGTGGACTTATATACATGTGTACAGGCATGTGGAGGATGAAGGTCATCTTTGGGTTTTTCCTTTAATAATTTTTCTGTCATATGAATTGAGACATGCTCTTTCAGTTATATGAAGCTCATTAGTAGGCTAGTATTACTGAACATTGAATTCCATACAGCTCCTACAACCACTTTTTTACATAGGAGCTGGAAATGGTACTCAGATGCTTGTGTGGCAATAGTTTACCAACCGAGCCAACTTCCTGGCTAGTTTTTAAACTGTAATTGCTATCATAGTCTTCATAGCCTTCGGGCTCATTCATAACAAACTCAAATGTCATTTAGATACAAAGATTGGGAAAGGACAAGGATTTGGAACACTGCTATTCAGTGGAAACTTCTCATGTAAGGAATATCCCATATCTTCAACATCCAACCACGTGGCTGAGAACCAGGTTGGATTTGCTGAGTTCTCCATGCAAGAGACTGTAAGACAGAAATTGGACTCTTGTCTTCATCTTATTTCAAACATTTAGAATTTGAACAGTCATATGTGGTTAGTAGTTATTTTGTTGGGGAGCACAGTGTCAGAGCCTTTTGAAGACCATGCTAGGTGGCTCCCCGGAAACTGCAGTTCATCTCACATCAGTTGCTGATCTTGAAGACAGATGCATCTTAATAGACCAATTCTGCTGCTGGTGAAGCCTCTTCCACAAGGCAGCTGTTATGTTCATCCACCCAGCATCCTTTCCTTCTGCCTCTCCCTCTCCCTCTCCCTCTCCCTCTCCCTCTCCCTCTCCCTCTCACTCTCACTCCCTCTCACTCTCTCTTTCCCTCTTCTTCTCTGTCTCTCTGACTGCAACACGGCATGTTTCCTAGGGTTCACCCTCTTTTCATGCTGTCAGAGAGCTGAATTTTTGCCTAGCGATGAAATTGTCTCTTTAGCTCTACCTTGGCCCATTAGCCACACTCTCTGAGTAAGTAGGGGTATTGGCTAGGGTGTAATCATATGATCTAAGTCCAAAGGAGGACTCTTGGTCTCAGAGCTCTTTAAAACTGCTAGCAAATGACCCCCTGATCCTGAATGACTGGATGTTTATCTGTCTCTCTCAAAACATGGCTGACACTACAGGTACCCGTAAGTGTAATCTCATATCCTCCTATAAAATGCCAATAAAGCAATATAATTTTATTCACATATATGTTTATGGAGTGTATGAATATGTTGGTATATGTTTGTTTTATGTGGGTGCTGGAGATTTGAATTCAGTTCCTCATCCCTTTGTACCATGTACCAGTCACCCTTATGTGGTTTGTGTTCCTTCCCAGTGTTCCTATGATCTTCTTGTTGCAAGACTCTTGGGTAGGTTGTATGTTGTCCATCTTGCCTTCCTGAACATTGGTAAATTAATCCCTAAAGACTGATATTTGGGTGTTTGCTTCTTTCACCTTTAATAATGATGTGCTCTATTCAATAATAATCCCCCTGTACATGGCAGAATTTTGGACATGCTGTTCACCATTTTAAAGAGGTTCTATAGTTTTCTATTAGTTGATTTGAACTATTAACTATTTCAGATGACTTTCTATTGATTCAGAACCACCTCAATAGCCATAGTTCAATATTGTTATGTGTTAGACATTGCATGGGTGTGTCACAGCAGGGCCTAATAGTTTAGCAAAGTCAATGACTTGGATGTCACCACAGTTCATTCATGTTCTCAGGACTTTCAAGTAAATTTTCTATCTCCAGTGATAGCTGACAGTGACTGTCTTCCAGACCACACTTGGGTTTATGGGATTTGGGATTGCTTCCTTCACAATATCCCCACTGCCTTAGTTACTGCATCTATTGCTTTGACGATATGATATGGCCACAAAATTTTTTATGAAGGAGAACATTTAATTGGCCTTGCTTTCCACTCACAGTTTTGTCCCATTGAGATGGCAGGAAGCATGGTGGTATACAAGCACATATGGTACTGAAGAGATAGCTTTGAGGTTTACATCAGGATCCATAGCTAGCAGAAAAAGAATTGTGAATCCCTGGTCCTTGTTTGAGTGTCTTAGACCTAAAGGTCAACTTCTTGATGGCATGTTTCCCCCAAAAAAGCTGCACCTACTCCAACAAGCACACACATCATAATACTACCAGTCGCTATGGATCTACATGAGCCAGAAATATTCAAACCACCACACCTAGCTCCTGTCAACGTTGGAGCCAAGACTTCTCAGAACCAAATGGCATATGCCTGCAATTCCAGCAATTGGTCTGTAGAGGTAGTAGGTTCAGTAATCAGTAGGTCAAGGTCATCTCCAGTGGCATAGTGGGTTTGTGGCCAGCCTAGTAATTATGAGATCCTGTCTCAAAAGAGTCAAACTAAGAGAGAATGATAAACAACAACAAACCCAAATAACTGGATGATATTCTATTCTGAGGAATGACTCTTCTCACTCAATGGGGAGCCTTTAATTCAGGACATATTCCCAACTAGTATTAAATTCCTCTGATGGCTGTTGCCTCTAATTTGTGATGCTACTAAGTCTTCTGTATCCCACTCTCCTCAAGTTCCCTGATAACCAAGGATAATCTCAATCCCATAGTCACCTTAGCTTTGAGAACGATATGTTTGGAGTGATTTGAAAGCAGAGTTCAGATTTATTTCTCATAAGTCTGATATTTGGAGGCAGATTTCATGGCCTCCTCTCATTTCTCTCTTGCCTGTGGATACAGCTCTTTATTAGATGGGTGTTTTTAAAGGAACAACTTTATTCTTGGGAAGGTTGACAGGGCTTTTAAAGAGAAAAGAAATTAGAAACCAGAGCTGGAGGCAATATGGTCAAAGAAAAAATAAAATAAAATAAAATAAAGTTCAAAAAAAAACAAAAATAAAAAATATACTTTAAAGTAGTCACTAATATCCAGTATTTCAAATGTTTGGGTATTGGTACCTTTCACATCTCCATATGCCAATGTATATTCCATCTCTTCATTAAACCCAGCCAAATCTAGTAATGATTAAATGTGAACAGCAAACAACACAAGCAATGTTCTAAGATACAGTCTATTTCACTATGGGCTCTAGGTCCACAGCTTTCCAAACCCTATTTTGTCAGAAATTTGTATGAGAATGCAACCACACCTACTCATTTGAAATTATGTATAGATGCTTTGTGTTCCAAAACTGACTTGAACACTGTAGTTTCATTACCCAAATATGGATAATTTTCTCTCTGGTCTTCCAGGAAATATTTGTAGATGTGACAAATTTGGTTATGGAAATAAACTGCCTGCAGAATTACTTTTTGAGTGTAAGGAAAAATATCCATCTCTTAACTAAGTAATCAGAGACTCTGTGGAAGGAAACGGATAAAGTTCTTTCTGAGTATGGGGAAGGTGTGCTTAAGACACAAGAGAAACACCCAATCACATGGGCCCAATTCTTGTGCACTGCCTCAACTTCAACAATAAATCTGTGATCTGTGACAGATCCAAGTGATTAGTGACAAAAGCATGTCACTGGGGCTGGCTTCCTATACCCTCCCTCCCTCCCTTAAAACCTATGTTCAAGTCTTCATCTGCCATACACTGGATTGGGGCTGTATTCAAAGACAAGGTCCTCACAGAGTTATTAGTAATAGATTCCATTATTGCTGTAATCTCTGACACAACATGGCTGGTGTCTATATATGCCAAGGAGATTGGGGTTTAGGCATGGAGAATGGAAGCCATGAAGAGAAGATGTTTTTCTCCAAGCTTGGGAGAAAGATCTGATGTAGTTGCTTCTTTCTTTATTGTGACAAAATATATGACAAAGGGATTTATTTTGGCTGATGATTTGAGAGAATACAGTCCCTTATGTTGGGTACTGGCAGGAGTATGAGATAGCAGATTGCATCTGTAGCCAGGAAACAGAAACCCTGAAAGCCTGCACTTAGCTGCCTTCTTCCTTTTCCTTTTGTATTCAACATCGTTATCCAGGTCATGTTACTGTTCCCCACATTAACTTAAAATTTACAAACACATTCAGATGTGTGTCTCCTAATAGATTCTGAATCTAGTCAATCTGACATTGAAAATGAACCATCATATGGATGCCAAAGATACAAAGCCTGTTCCTGTCTACTGTCTGGTCTTCAGAATTTAGGGAGAACATTTCTATAGTTTTAGCCAACCAGTCCATGAGACTTTATGACATTATCACAGTCAAATACACTCACCTGTGTCCTCAATCATGGATTATATCGACCCTTGACATAATAAACTTTTCTCTGTGCCATGTAAGGTGATTATTTCTGAACCAAAAATAAATCTTTATTTAGAGTACAATAGGCATCTTTGTAGACACTTGCCCTTGTCGTGATCTGATTTTGGGACTATGATACTACCTTTATGCAACAAGGTAGAGACTGGGGTTACATCTTAGTAGCACATAGATACTACCTCAGAACCAACAATTGCTTAGCCAAAAATTCCACTGGCATTCAGCATAAAGACTTCTGGTATCTCAGAAGACATAAGGTTCTTATTCTCACTGCTCTTGTCCTTGCAGATCTCCAGTGTTCTCTGCAGGTTTCGGAAGAGATTGTCTATTCATGTTGGGTTATCAAGTTAACAGTACAGAGTTACTTGGCTCTTGCTGCTCTTCTAGAAAATTCCCAATGAACACCTAGAAAAAGTAGAAGGTGCTGCAAGGTTTCTGTGATGGGAATTCTGGCTTCCCTTAGAGAGTCTTACCCTGAGGTCCTATAACTTCCCCAGGCTTACAGCTTTTGGTTGAGGCTGGTGTGGGTGAACAGGAATGAATGATTGATAGGCTGCAAACTTCCCAGACAAGGCGAGCTGTTGGGAAGCTTTCTTTAATATCATATTTTATATACGAACATGGGTCAGGCCAGGCTATAGATATACTATGCCTCACCCTGGTGCAGAGGTACAATCAATTGTACTCACACAGAGAGCTATCCAGATGATTTATTTATGCAGCAATGCAGCTCTTGGTTTTTGGATTCTAAGCACACAGGCAGAAGTTCTCTGTGTGTGCCTCTACATATGTGTGTATATAAGGATCTATGTGTACACATCAGTGCATGGACAATCAGATGCTTTAGTTCATATGTATATGTGATTGAGAATATGGATGTATGTATCATTGTGGTTATATATGGGAGCATATATTCATATGTGTTTCTGTCTATTGATTGTGGCAGGCAGTTTTTATGTGTATATGTGGTGGGAGATACGTATATATATACATATATATGAGTATATCAGTGTACACTTTTATATATGTCTATTGGCATGTATGTATATGTATTTAGGCATGTGGATACATTTCTTTGGTTACATGCCTAAGCATATATATTCATGTTTGTGTTGTGTTTTTATAGTTTTATATGTATGTATATTTACAACTATATATGAGTGGACATGTATTCATTGCATATGTGTTTTTTCATGTACATAACCTCATATATATGTGTGAATGAATGTGTACATGTATGATAAATGTGTACATACATGAATATGTGTGTGATCATGTGAGTATGTATGCATGTGTTTAGTGTCCCACAATCTGCCATTTTCAATGAAACATATAATTAGCTTTTTAGATTCTAGATATATCACCCTATGCTTTTTCAACCTCTAAATTCTCCTTTGGCTTTTATATCCTTTGCTCATATTCCAGCTTTAAATCACAAAGAGTTGGACTTTTGGTGCCATACCAAGCTATATTAACTCTAGGTGGTGCAGTAGGAATCCAACTGAAAACTTCCAGAGCCACTTTATTTTGCAATGCACACATGTACACACTTGTACACACACACACACACACACACACACACACACACACACACACACTTTGTCTACATTGCAGAGAACATTTGATAAAAACACTTGAGCATATTTCTGAAATCTCTTTATTGTTGGAATGAGGTCTTTTCAAGGAACTTACCAGAAAGCATCTATTTTCTGTTCCACGTGCCTAGTTGAATCCATACAGAATGACAAACTGTCACTTGTGCCTAGCTGCAGAGATTAGAGACTCTGTCAGAAGTGCTTTGGCTTCCAAGTTTCAGACCCAAGTTAAGCATATGCAGCTCAGACACTTGTATCTGCAGCCACCATGCATTGTGATAAGCCCTTGCCTTGTTTAAGTCAGTATAGTTGTATCCAGAGCATTGTGCACAAGGTGAAAGAACCTTGTTCTAATTCCTTGATAGTTAGGACAAATTCACCTGCTTATAATGATGCTATGTCCAATTAACCCACTGGAACTTGAGACTAGTGCATGTATGTTATACATTAAGTGATCACCGACTGTGGACTATCAGTATGCCAGTGCAAATCACTGACATGTGGATGTTTAGTGCATAAGACTGGCATTAGAAAAAAAAAACAGAATTCAAAAACAAATTTTTTTGGGGGGGGGAAATGCTTCAGTCTGATTGCTGTGACTGGGAGATGGTATGTGTTCCATTCATTGCTTGATGTCTATCAGAACTTCCTACACAGAGAAACCATTTCTGGACAGTGTTCTCTGGTATAGTGGACCAGAGTTACAAAACCCCTGAGTGTCTGAAATCTGCCTAGTGTGTCCACTGAGCAGATCTTTTAATTTTATGTAATTATAATGAATATGAACTCTGATCTCACAGCTTGCAATAAAGTTTGGGTATACTTTGTATTTTTATTATCCATGTAACACATTGAAAATCATAGGCAGAAAGGCATACAAAGATATGCACCAAACTGTTAATGCCTCTCAAGCTGGGATTAGAGATGCGTAAAGAGAGGATTTTAATGTCTTATCTTGCCTAATTCCAAAAAGAAAAAGAAGAAAGGAGTGGGATTAGAAAGTAATCAAATCAATCAGTGAGACTAATTATATCATGGAACCAATTATGTAGAACTGTGTCTTGGAATTAAAATGAAAAGGAAGGAGATGGAGGTCTGGGTGATTATCTCTGTAATCCAGACAGGGCCCTCCTCCACTTTGCAGGGCAAGGGAACTCTGGGCCTCAGACATCTGCTTCTTAAGTCATATACATTTGATACCTCATGACTGTTTGAACAATGTCCAAAGATCTGAGTACCCTGCAGGTAAGGATCATGGAGAGAAACAAGGCATGAAAACAGAGATATAAACTGCATCCAGTCTCTTATACTAGACCTCTGGGCAAACTCCACTTTGTGAGAAACCCTTGTAAAGCATGCAGACCTCTTGCTGGGCTGGTGAGTGGTGATGAGGAGTTTCTAACTCTCCTTGGGCTAACATGAAAGGGGTTAGCTAAGTTTGGAGTTCTCAGGTCTATTTATAACATATTTAGTCACATCATAGGCTCATAATTTTTTGCTTAGGTTTCCTTTACTTTTTACTGCGTGTGTGAGGGTGTTGGAGCTGTGCATGTGTGGGTATGTGAATGGATGTGAAATCCACATATTGACATGAAGAATCTTATAGCACTCTCATCTTTCTTTAGTGAGACAAGAACACGATCTTTCTAAACAAGGCACTTACCTATTAGTTAGACTGACTGGCCAGCAAGCCACAGGGACTGTTGTGTTTCTGACTACTACTGCCAGGTCTTACAATTACAAACATTTTATTTTCTTTAAATATGTATTCTTAAATATTAACTTATTATACCAAAGGGAATAAAAGATCCATTCATGAGTGTCCAGTAATCAGGTGGATTCAAATTGACCTAATTGACAAATGCCACTCATGAATCAGTTTAATGAACATTTGGAGTTCTAGAACAAGGACATTGAGTCATGAACCAATACCTTTACCCAGTATGTGGGAGGGGCATGGAGGGAGGTGGGTTACAGAAAAGAAGGAAGACATATGCTTTAGGTTTCAGATGCTATCCCATGACATTCCTTGCTTTGGGTTGGTGGAAGCTAAGTCAATACATATAAAATGGTTGTCCAAATAAACAGGAGTGTAAAATCAGATAGAAGCAAATGGTAGATGTTTATCAAGGGAAATGAAAACAGCCTAGGATAATTTGGGCTGTCAACTTGTAGTATTTTGACTTTGCACAATCATATGTTTGTAAGCAGTCATCCAGCCTGTAGAGTTCAACATAGTACTGGCTTTTATAGACACTTCAGTTCTCAGCCCCAAGGAAATAAAGTAAAAACAAAAGGAGGTAGAAATTCAGGGAGGAAGACATGAAGGAAAACCCATGGGGTATAGTTTAAAATGGGAAGAACTAAAATCCGTTCTAGAAAAAATACCGACTATGTCCCAAGGTGCAGATACAGTTCTCTCTGAAGTGGGCAGAGTGTTCTTTCTATATGTCAAGTCACTATGCCCTGTCTGCATCCATGACTTATTGTTATTACAAAGGTAGCCTTGTCATAGAACTCCAGGTGCCTCTGGGACATGGGTTCTGTCTGGGGTCTGAGCCATGCTAGGTGCTAATTTCCACAGAGTTGCAATCAAATTAGAAGTTACATCTGACTCTGAAACAGGGGACCACCTGGGACCAGAAATGGCTTGCCTTTTATTTTCCCTTCCCAGGATTGTGTAATGAACACAGCATATGGCACATTTTAATTTCAGCAAATATTAATTTTTAATGGGAAGTATACACCTGGCTTTGTATTGTTCCAAAATTATCACTAAGGCCAGAAGGTTTTTTTTTTTTATGTAATTTTGATGCAATTGTAATTAAAGTGAAGAAGCCAATACACATATTTTGTTAAAAAGTGTGTCGTCTAGGTTGCCCTTAAACTCAAGATTCCCTGAAAGCTAGAAATTCAGGTGGGCCACTGCACACAGCAAGTAGTAGATACTCTTCTCTAGTGACTGAAATATTTATCTGCAAAGGAACCTATGGGTACAGATTCTCTGTTAAACATTTGCATTTTCATGGTAGTAAATTTTCAGAGTCCAGTCTGTTCTTTGGCATCTGCTGATTTTTTTCATATATTTCGACCCTCTGAACAAAATTACAATATAGCTATGAAGACTGAAAGTAAGTTTGCACCAGGTAAAGGGGAAATTCTATTTTATTTTCATCTGGCAATTTAAAAAAATCAGTATTTAATGATTTCCCTAGTTGTAACCAACAAGCCCTTAAAGTTCTGGTTTCCCCCTCCTACCTCCGATGTGCTAAGCTCACTAGTGTGCACTATCATATCCAGTTTTGTCTGACACCAGGAAATGAAAACCAAGTCGCATTCCTGTTTGGAAAGCACTCCATCAAGCCAGCTGCATCCTTATGGCTTGTTCTCTATGCGGTGCATGATATTTGTATTTATTCCACTTGTGTGCCCATGTGGAGGATTTAGGAAGGCAAGAGAGAGACATACACAAAAAGACACAGAGAGCAGAGAGACGACACAGGGACAATGGGAGACCAAGAGGAGGGAGGAATAGAGGGAGAAGGAGAGAAAGAGGGGGGAGGGAGAGGGAGAGAAAGAGAAGCACAAACAACAAGAATAAGGATAGAGATCACACCAGGTATCACTTTTCAGTTTCTCAGCTACTTGTAAACACAACTCATTTTTTCATGTTTTTATTACAGAGATGCCTGTATTCTATTTTGTAATTCATTTCCCTGAGGGAACTTTATACCTTATAGGTCTGTTTGCAATTCCTATCAGACTGGAGAGTTGTGGAAAGAGAAGAATAATGGAAATTCATACGTTGCTCAATTTTGGAACACACACACACACACACCCACACACACCACAGTCTAGGTTCTTGGCCTGACAGTTTCTTTCATCTGTAGACCTTGCTGTTTTAATCTCATGCATTTGGTTAAAACTTAATATTCATAACTGGCAGGTATGATAAAATTTTAAAATAGGAAGCTGATGATAATGAGCAAGACCAGATGCAAGTATGTAGTTCAAACATTAGAGTCAAGTCTTCCAGGTTCTCTTTGGCTCTTTGTTCTGGTACTCTTCTTTGGAGGGGCCAGTGTTGTTCAAGGCCCACTTCTGTCCCTGTTATCTTGATTCCATGGAGCTTTCTGGCTTATCTGAGAATGAAAAATTTACCAGATAGTTTTGAATTTATATAAATAAGTATTTATACTCCCTGTGTGAATTCATAGTGGATGGGATAAATTTTGTCATTTCAACATTAGTAGAGCACCAAATAGCTTGAAATGAGAAAGTGGGATTGACGAAGTGTCTTCTGGGTTCTCAGGACAAATGGGCATAGAGAGTTGCTTGAGAATCATGTGACCAAGATCCAGTCACAGAATGTGTGACAGCATTTCGATCTCAATAAATATTGATATTATCTTGGAAAGTTTTTCCAACATATTCACTTTACAGAGTAAGAAATGTATGCTACAGGAAAGAACAAAGAAAGGAATGCTCCTGTCTCAACACTGTGCTCTGCAATTATTGACTTAGGATCACGTTTTAGCTACACTTGTTTCTCTTTATGTGATGACATGTTAAGACATGATTCACCCATTTCATCTATAAAAACCTTCCCTAGTTTTATAACTAAGTGTGAACATACCCATAGCTATAGCTGAATTCTCTAAATGCTCAGAGAGCGAATTTTCCCAAGGATTCAAAAATGTTTCAGACGTATGTAAGTTAGACTGATAATCAGACAAGTAATGGACAAACCATCAATATACATACAAGTCTACCTTGCCTTTTCCTTTATATGCTCGCTCCACTGCCATCTTTTTTCCTTCTGACTAAGAATGCTAGGCGAGCATTTTATCACCATTTGCTGCCCTTCATCTCAACACACACTCACATTTCTATCCATGTTTCCACGACTCGGCATAACGTCTTTTGTCTTTTTTCTCTCTCCCATTCTGTTTTCCATGCCTCTTTCTCTGCTTTAGACAGGAAATTAGTTTGATAAATTATTGATAGACCCAATAAGGCTCAATATCTCTCTATTCTAGAGTGAACATAGGTAGCAACAACATAGTGTGCATATATATATATATATATATATATATATATATATATATATGTATATATGTATGTATATATCAATGTATATATTAATATATGTTATGTTAATGCATTGGTAGTTGTATACACAAATATGTACACACAAAAAAACACACACAAAACACACACAAAACACACACACAGACACACACATACACACACACACACACACACACACACACACACACACACACACACACACATGAACTCATACCCAGATATTTGCTTTTAAAGGAAATAAATCTCCAAGTTGAGAGACTTCTCCAAGAATAACCTTAAGGAATAGAAGACTTATGTCACTCAGATTCTCTCATGCATGTGATTCCTGCCTTCTTACCTCCCTCTTGGTGGATCCTAGACCAGTCCTTGGTCAGATGATGACAATTTTCAGGTTTCTTTCTCCATCCTCACAGCAGAGTCTTCATATTGACCCTAAACCTGCAGGTATTCTCTTTACCCAGTATCTTGCTGAAATTAGAATCAGTCTGATTCCAGTATGTGCTGTGAGCTATTCATTTATCAGATGAAATGGCAAAGGGCCTCTATTCACTCTGAAACCTCTAAGAAGGGATCCCCATTCTGCCTCAGTGACTTGAATTCTTTTCAGATGGCCTGGCATGCTGCTATTTACCTGCATATCATGGTACTAATATCTCTTCTAATAAATGTTGTACTCCAAAGGACAACCTGGCTCAGTGCTGCTGTTGAATCTCAAGCCCCAAACATTTGACCTTCTCCCTTCTGCTCCTTTGTGGTGCTACAGTTTGAACATGGCTTCTCCCATACACTGAACAAAGACATGGATTCTGAAGCTGCTTGGAGAAACATCACTTAACTCCCTGTGCTGAGGACGGCTGAATTGATTGATTGGTTAGGTAAACTAGTGGCTTTCTTTGACATTGAGTAGTTTTGTTCTTCTGAAGTAAATAAGGCCATTATGAATAAAATATAATACTTCTGGTAAACATGGGATGTGACTTTAAGCAGGTATTTTTCATTTTTACCCAAATTCTCATTAGCATAAAACCATGTTTCATTATTTTCATGAAGATATTGACCAGACCTTGTCTGTCCTTGACAGCAGTGACCAAGGACAAAGTCTCATGCTCCCTTCCCCACACATGCTGAGTTAACACAAAGTGGCAGTGGTTTTCCATGGATGGAAGAATGAACCATTCACCACTGTTCCGACTTCCAAAGTCAGCAGCTTTAACACCATACATTATCCATTTGCCCTGGATATCAGATGTGAAAGGAGTTGAGTGAGAGGTCCAGAGATGGGTTAGTATCTCTAGGGTATACATAAATGCACATAAAGAGAATATAGACCAGCCTGTGGCAGGAAAAAACACGCAGATTATCTTGTTTGTCACCTAACCATCCTAATGTCACCAGCACACACTAGACAGTAGTTCTTCCTACTGTTTAAATAAACTATAACAAATTCCTAATTTAATATATAGTCTCTAAATTACAAATTAGCCCCCAGAACATGCAGCAGAGGGTCCTTATGTACCATACTCTGCGGGATCCTTTTAGAGCCACTGTCTTATTTAATATTCCTAGGAATCTAAAAGTGCTAGCTACTGCCATTGTCCTCCTCCCCAGAAGATGGTTCTGGGGCACACATGGAATACTCCATGGAGACTGTGAACTACAGAAAGTACTGTTATAAAGAGGTAGAGTTGGAATCTGATCCATGGTCCAGTGGCATTTAAACCTGCTAACCTAGTCTCTTGCTGTTTTCAAAACTTATCTTTAAGCAGAGTCATGTGCGTGCCTCTGATTTCACAACAAAATGTCTATCCTTCCCAATGGGGCCGGAAGCCTCAGAGGATATATATGGCATCTCAACCTGACCTGTCTTGGGCAATGTGTCAAAAATTTGCATGGATTGGATCTTCCAAATGCTCAGGTTCCAGTTAGAGGTTCCCCCATCCTGTTGACCTGCCATCTGGTGGGAAGAGATCAAAATAAGATCCTATCAACACTGCTTGGTTGAGTGGGTACTCTAAGCATTAGCTATAAGTGTTTTTCCTTTTCTTTTTTTGAGACAGGCCCTCATACAGCACAAACAGGCCTTCTACTCACTGTGTAGCCAAAAGTGGCCTTAGTTTTTCATCCTCTTTCTTTTATCTCTCAAGTGCTCAGATTACATGAGTATACCATCACTCAATTTTTATGTGTTTCTGGGAACTGAACTCAAGGTTTCAAATGTGATAGGCACACCTTGCCTAGCTACCAACTAAGCTGCATCCCTATTTTTCTGACCATATTTTAAAGACACATGCTCTATAACCCTCAAGCTAGTGGAATCCTCTGTAGACCCAAACACCATATTCCTCATTCTGACTTGAACTTAACACCAAGCTTTCCAGAAAATAAAGGGAATAGAACTAAGAATGATAATAGGAGAAGCAACAACAGGAAAAAAAAAACAGTATAATAGCTTGAGTAGAGCCAAAGAAAGGCAATGAAAATCTGTAAAACTGTACCCTGGAGGGATTCAGATAGAGCTCTCAGTTCCTCCAAAGGGCTCCATGAAAGCCAGGAAGCCTCCTAAGAGAGGTACACTAGATGTCCATGCCCCTGTCCCTTAAGGACATGATGAATCTGTGCTAAGTTATGACTGATAGACTTCTCCAGGGTAATATCCTATGAGCATGACCTACAGAGCATATGCTTAGCACTTTGCTAAGGCTTATGGCTATAGTCATGGTCAGAATTTACTGATTGGGAATAATATTGATTGGAGGACAGCATATTTAATGACAGAGGGAAGAACAGTGCTTAGGCCTTTGCTCCTTTTCCTAACATGGTTTGTAGACTCTGGGGGAACAAAACTCATGAGATGAGAAAATGCCTCCT
Source organism: Micromys minutus (assembly GCF_963924665.1). Lineage (NCBI taxonomy): Eukaryota > Metazoa > Chordata > Mammalia > Rodentia > Muridae > Micromys > Micromys minutus. The sequence continues at coordinate 19,726,456 of NC_137966.1, forward strand.
GTCTGCATAAAACTGCAGTGCTTGGTAGATTAGTGGGTGGTTCTAAAGGTATCAGTGAAATGGAGGTGCTAGAATATTTCCATTTTGAATATAGAGAATGAAAGAATTGTTGCTGGAAACTTCCCTCAAGCTGAGCTGCTGCCTCCCTGTAGTGGTACTGAGGACATGGGGATGAATCCATGTTAATATGGACAGAGTTGAGGTCACATGTGACTTGTCAGGGAGATGCAAGCTGAATAGGGAGGACAATATTCTCTGCATCAATTTTATACCTAGTCGGCCTATTCTGTGTTGGGAATTTCCAGAGCCAAAGGGAAAGAATTTTTATCGCTTTCAATTATTCACCGATAACAGTGCTTAAAGCTCATTCAGCTATGAGTTTTGTGTATAAACAGCAAGAAGATGTCCAAGTCTAAAGCAGTAGAAATGCCCCCATTCTACTGTTTGGAAATATCAATTTACTGCTTCCTTGTCATGTTTATAGACCATGTGTTGTAGACTCTCCGAGAGGTTATGGTAAACAAACCAACCAACAAACAAAAACTTGTGCTCTGGATAAGAGAAAATGTTGCAAAGGTCTCGCACACTTCCATCTTTAACTATAATGCTAAACATGTGATGAATCATAGTTTCCTTTTACCACCTGTGTGAATTCCAGAGTCCAGGTGTCAGAGCTGTCACCTGATATCACAAAAGAGATTGATTCCCAGAGTGAATGCAAGACATAAGACCCCACAGATTTAGACTGATCATGGAGCTCTAAGGGTGTTAATTCCTATTACCCTTGTGGATTATAGGCTTTAATATTCCCAAGTCATTTCTCAACAATCCTGTTAACATGGAGTAACATTTCTATCAGTCAATAATAGTTAACAAAAGAAAGATGGGCCATTGTAGCATACTAAGACTCAGTCTAATCTTCCTAAACAAACAGTGAAAATAAGTTAGTAAGGTCAGCTATGGTTGAGCTATTCTGATCTACACAGGCTTTCTCTGATCTCCTGTCCCCTACTAACTGCGCAATATCTCCTGTGTGCTCAATACAAGCCATTAGGCATTTTGTAAGTGATTCTTACTCTTTCTCTGAAAATGTCTCCATTACTTTGCCCACAAAAAGCCCATATTATATCTGTCTCTGTTCCTGTAATGTGACACAGGTGTCCTCAGTGCCATTCTGTGTCCTAAAATGACATTTCTCCACTGTAGGATTTCAAAGTCCTGAAGCTACCTGCCTGTTTTCCTCTTGGGGCTTCTCTCTCCTTTATGCTGTATGATGTTACATACAAATTTACAAAAAATGCAAATTTTCTCTCTTGCATGACTCCCAGTTCCTGCTAGACTAAAAACAGGTCACCTGTTGTTGTTTGAATGCAAAATGTGCCCCAAAGGGTTCGTGTGTTTGAACACTTGCCTCCCTGGTGGAGGAGAGGGGCACTATTTTGAAACATTGTAGACTTTTTAGGAGATAGAGCCCTGAGAGAGGAAATGAGTCGCTGGTGGAGGGCCTTGAGGTTTATAGCCCTGCCCTACTTCCTATCCACTTTCTGAATTACTGATAAAACTAAGACCAACTGCAGAGATTTCATGCTACAATGTCTTCTCCTATTGTTCTTGACCTTGTTTTCTTGAATTATAGGCAAATACAAATCAGTCTTCCTACACATTGTTTCTTGTCAGGTATTTGGTCATGACAACTAGAAAGTGCACAGTTATTATATAGAAGTCTGGGCCTTATGAAGTGGCCTATGGTATTCTATTGAATGATATTCCTGAATGTGGGACATTGGGACTTTAATAGTGAATGTCCACATGATCAATGTTTGCAGGTAGATTTCCTGAGGCAGAATGTAAGGTGAAAATCTGCAAGGCATCAACAGAACACAAAGAAAAACAATGCCAGAGTGGTTTTTTCCATATTGCTCCTTCTGACACATCCTTGTGGTTTAATGAAATGAGATGCTCTTATGAGTATAGGATAACTAGCATGAGCCCGAAGCCCTAAAAATCACAGTGTTGAGCAGATTTATAAATTGTGTTTTATCTTTAAAAAGATGAAGACCTGAAAGACATCCAATATAAACAAAACGTTAGGAATAGCTCATCCTATCACTGCAAATACTACTCAAATACTACTTGCATTCTCTGTGAAGATAAGTTATTAAATCAATACCATAAAATCTTTGCAAGCTAAATGCATGCACATATCATAGAAATCACTCTTTTGTTAATATTATTTTTTTGGTAGGTGAAAGGGGATTTAGTGTGACACTTGTGTTCCTTTTGGTTGGCTTGTTTTTCCTGGGCCTCCAGACTCATAGTTTACAGTGGAGTTTCTGTTGTTCTCTACAGCCACATAAGTGGAGTTACACAGTGGTCTGGGGATGTATCTGTCAGCTGCTATGTTGATGGTCATTTCTATTTTTCATACCATGTGTTCTTGGAAGCTCTTACCATTTAAAGCGCACTGTGATCTCATCTCCTAGTGTAACAAAGAATGTATTATTTCATGACTGAATGTTGGGAAAGGTGGATTCTGTATGTCAATCCATCCATTCACTTATCAATCAATCAATCTACTGTTTCCAATTCTCATAAAACTCTAATGATATATCTTTCTATCTACCTGCATATCTATCTATCTATCTATCTATCTATCTATCTATCTATCTATCTATCTAATCTATCTATCTATCTATCTATCTATCTAATCTATCTATCTATCTATCTATCTATCATCTATCTATCATCTATCATCTATCTATCTATCCTATATCATTCATCTATCTATCTGTGAGATTGTTTGTCTGCCTTTATCTGTTCTATCTTACTGGTTTTACAGTTTCCCCATCTTTCTTTCTGTATCCATGACATGGTACTTTTCACTCCCTGGTTGCTATGGAGCCCCAGGAACCTCTGCCTTCTCAGCATGGCCTCTCCAGGCTCAGATCAAGCTCCTTTCATGTTGTTTGTGCTCTGGTCTGTTTTTCAGGGGTTTCCTGTTTACAACAGATGTTTTCCTTCTGGAGTGATTTTTGTACAGACTTGCCTGTCTATTCTTCTTCTTACATGTTTTCTTATTCTTACAAAGCATAGGATGACTGACATCAGGTCACTGTGTTAGAAAGGGCTACTTGTTTGGAAATGCAAACAGTTTTTGGTTTTCTGCATATTGTTTATTTGGTGTGTGTGTGTGTGTGTGTGTGTGAGTGTGTGTGTGTGTGTGTGTGCATGTGTGCATGCAGCATTTGTCTTCATTTGCTTTTCAATACCAGGGTATTTGTATGGATTTTTTTCCACTTCCCATCTCCACAGAACTTAATGAATTACTTGGAAGAACTTAATATAAACACCTCACATTACTCAACTAAACAAACATCATGTTTTTAATGCATTAATTACATAGTTAGTTATTGATCTTTTATTCACTTTTTAAAAGAAATTCTTTCTATTCCAACCAGGGCTGGCTGCCTTGAAGAACAACCTAACACAGAACAAAAGTTTGGAGACCCTTGGTTAAAAAGGATAAAATACCTCAAGACAGCAAAAGCAAATATCAAACTGAGCTTGGCAGTTCTGACTGTGGGTTCACTTGTAAGCACAAAACAATATGCCAGTGACTTCAGCCCCAGTTCAGAGTTTTGTATGTGCAAAGTGACTTTTGGTCAATGATTTTTTAAGTAACCAGCTCTCTGTGAAAGGAGCAGCCTAAGTAGAGGGATGGGCAGAGGTGGTGAGATTCCATGCTGCTTAGGGGACTGGAGTCCCTGTGTCATTTACCATTGACTCAATTATGACTTTTGAGAACACCGCCTTCCTACTGTGGCACTCTGTTTTCTAAAAGATCTTAACGTGAGCTATTTTTTCCATCCCACATACTGATTTTTGCTGCTGATACTTGCATATGCAGCAGTACTATCAAGCATATCACTCCAGCAAAAAGAGGTCCCTAGAACTTATAACCTCTGCTTTCATTCATATTGTTTCATATTAAGGTAGATGATTAATAGCCCAAAATCAATTCCAAAGACTCTTACAGAATTCTAAGTGCAGGAGATTGTCAGGCATGCTAAAAACTATCAAGATGCTACAAAAGACTGCACATTTGAGGAAGAAGATTCAGAGTGGTAACTAAAGACATGTGTGGTCCTTTCAGTATTCTATGGTTCTGTGACTGTGGGGTAGCTGATATAGCTCAGCCTCTGAGAGTCTTCCCTGCTCTTCCATGGGAACTGAGTTAGGTTCTGAGCCCCCACATCAGGATAGTTCACAACTAGGTGCTGGGGATCCAACATAATTTTCTGGCCTTTACAAGTACCAAGTACCTGCGCTCACACACACACACACACACACACACACACACACACACACACACACACACACAGAGGGAGGGAGAGAGAGAGAAACAAAAATAAAAGCAAAATCATTATGTGTATATTTTTATAAATTATAGATGTATCTTTATATTTAGAGTAAGGAGACAGTTTTTAATATATTTTTGAATTTTTGATAGTTAACTTGGCCACACAATTTCCAAAATTGTCGGTAACATTAAGATTCAATTCTTACATTACATAAGAAATAATTCAGAACAAAAAAAAAATGCTTTTTAAAGTATAAAGCATTCCTATGCTAAAATGCACTTAAATATTGATACATTGTTATGTAGCAAATTTGGAGCCTACAGCAACTTCATACCCAGCTTCCCACACAGGTCCACATATACAGATAATCTATAGGAAGCTGAATTGCTCAGTCTTGATTGGTTATATTTAGAGCATAGCTCCTTAATCATATTTTAGTAGCACAAAAGTGTTTCTGGGAGCTGATTATCTTGATGATTTGAGCAGATAAATATTGTAACAAAATCCAGGATAGAGTACAGGGCTTTCCCAGCATCCTAGAGTATATGTGTTCTGCCTAATTCTAGTCCCTAAAGCAGGCACTATGTTTCACGTGGGCCTGCTTATCAACAGGGACCCTTCCTGGAGATTCACCTTTGCATAAGGTTTATATTCGCCTTCCTGCAATCCTTTCTCCTTAAAGATTCAAACTGCCATGTTCTCATGTACACTCAGTGTCATCTAGTATCCAGTCACCTACACTAAGTCTGGCTTGGAAACAGCCTCCCATAATGATGCTATCTATGGTAACTGGATGTCAAGCCTTCACGACTTTGGGTGTTCATGTCTGCCATGTCTGACATTCGACAAATTTCAAAATAAACTGTTCTTGAAGGGATTAAAAATAGTCATGATAGTGCAGTACATCTGTTATCCAAGCCCTCGGATGTCACATGCCAGGTCTCTCAAACAGTCCTTGTACAACTGCACAGTTGTTCTAGTCAGACATATTTATTAGTCCTCTAAAAATTACAGAATCTAAAACAGATAACTGTATTTCTGATGCCTAATCTGTGTTTTGTAAATAAAGTCTTGTGCATAATTGCAAGGAAGTCTAAGTTTAATAATTAAACTACCATTCACTCTTTTTGGCAGAGATTGTATACTTGCCTTTTAAAAAATTAATTGCTGCTAAAGAACCCAGGACCTTCCTCTGTTAGGCAGCTGCTCAGCATCCTGAGCTTAATCCTCAGCCCCTACACAGGACTGTAACTTGGGATTGATTCTGGTGAACTTGAATCCTCTTTCCATCCTTTGAATTTTCCTAATGAGGTTAATTGAACTCTACATTTTCTGTAGCAGAAGTTGACTTTCTGATGCAGCTTTATTTCCGTAATTATAATAAAACTTAAAGGAATAAATAGTTTGTGTTGCTTACATTGCAGGTCATAGTTTATCACTGAGGAAAGGCAGGAGAGGAATTTATACAAAAATTGATGCAGAATGTTCAGTGGAAAGCTCCTGCTGGCCCACTCCTAGGCTCATGTTCAGTTGGCTTTCATATATAGTCCAGTCCCACCTGTCCAAGGAATGGAGCTGCTGCAGACAGTAGACGGAACCTTCTACATCAATTAATAGTCAAGACAGTCCCAATAGATATACCCATGGAGCAAATTGATCTGTGCAATCTCACTTGAAAGTCCCTTCTCAGGTGAGCTTGGTCTGTGTCAAGTTGAGAAAGCTAACTAATCAGGATATATCTCCACTAATTCTGAAGCCAGAAGCCCTAGATTCCTTTACCAGCATCTTAGTGGCCATTGTGGACATCCCAAAGTGCCTGAGTAGTCAGAACTATCACTGCTACCAGCCTGCTTACCATTTTAAAGTTCAGATTCTTTATCTAGTGCAAAGCTTTTTATTCTTTACAAGACATAATAGACTTACCTATCCCAGGATAAGTCTCCAGCTAAAGTAATCTGAAATGTAAACAGCTTGCTCTGTAGGGAAGGATGACAATAAATAGTCTTTTTCCTCTGGTAGAGGATAGCAGATTAAAATAACAGAGCAACATACTCAACTGTGTTTTTTAGATTGATGTTTCTGTTTGCTTTTTTTTTTTTTTTTTTTTTTTTTGGTCTGTTTTCTTCATCTAGGAGGGCTCATCATATTAGAATGGGAGGCTTCCATACCTGATGGGAAGAATTTTTTTAAGGTTATAAAACATATCTGTCCCTCTTGAGCAATAGTCCAGGGGAGCAATCACATATCAAAATAAAAACAAGAGGGTAGTAATGCAGCAAGCATGGCATGATTCAATAACTCTACAAGATTGCTTTATTGGTTAGGTAATGAAGCGTGCTGGGGAATGTCTACCAAACATGACTCAACACACCGCCAACTAACATTTGAAATGACTGTACAATGAGTTTAGGAAGCATAGGATGAGGTGAACTGTTAAATTACTAGTAGATTGGAAAATGTCCCCAAGGTTCTTCCTCTCACTTCCTGGACAACTTGACCCGGGGTTGTTGGGGGGATGCCAGAATAACATTTGGTTCATCAGCAAGTGCCTCATATTGAGCCACATTCTGTTGTTGCTTGATGGGACTGCACCCAAGCCACAAAGAATTCTCAACTATAGAGGATCCCTTCTCTTATCTGTATAATTTTAGAATGAATGCTTCATTTCTAAGATTTTTCTCTTATTTTCAAGTTTCCTCAGGTGTGAAGGGGAGGACCAGGAAGAACAGTTTCTGTAGTGGCTCTATGCAGCTTTTTCTGATGAGTACATGTGATCATTTTATAAGCACCCAATTATTCTAAGAGATTTTACATGATCCTTTTCAGGGGCTCTTTGTCAGAACAATGGTGTTTCAGGGACTTATGCATAAATGATCCATTTACTGGGTACCCAAATCAGGTGGGAGAAAACCCCCTTTCATTCATAGTTTCAAACTGTGCATTCCAAAATAATCAGTGTGATTTATAGTCACAACATGGATTCACTTCTCTTCATATAGATTGATGCTTAGAATAGGAAAATGTTTATTGTATACTTTTAGCAGTACATGGGAGATGGATTTTGTTTAATGACAGTACTGCTTTCCAAGAACAGAAAAAGAAGGCTTCAAGGTTATGTTTACCATTTTTCAGAAGATAAAACTGAGAACCAAATGCTGAGCAAATTCCCCAAGCCACCAGTTTTCAACCCAGTAAGGGCTAGATTCACAGCAACTGGACGTAGCCCTATTCTCTTTCCTTCATGCTCCTCACTTTCTATTGATGGTTGATAAGTGCCAGGTTTTTGTAAAAATGGCATACCATGTCTGAGTGCATCTTATTTATTTTTTCTTCTGTAGGCTGGTCCCAATAATTCATTATAAATGGCCCATGTGCTACTGGCACTCTTTCCATACCAGGTTTAATTGGTCCCTTTGAAGTGGCACAACAGTGCCTACAGTCCACCTGAGTTGTGTCACTTGCATGTTTCCTTGAATGAAGAGACATGTGTGCCCTGCACACCTATCCCAGTGAATTCCTCACAGGGACTTCCCTGTCATTTCTCCCCAGACCTTAGTATGATACAAAGGCAAAAGTCCCTCGGTGAGGAATTCTCCCCTCTCACTAAATGAATTGCAATTATACCTTTAATTCTACAGGGTAATCATTAGAGGACCCTGCCCTCACCTTTATTCTGTATTGCTTCAAAGCACAAAAGATATCATGAGTATCTCATTGCAAATCTCTACTCAGTACCTCATGGTGGTTCATGGAGAACCACTTGTGGAAGAGATTTTTTTTCTCAGAAAACTCTTTGTAAGATAACTTCTCCACCCCACTTCACACCTTACACTAAGAAAATCTTGGCTCAGTTGCTCAGCCATAAAGTATGATGCCCTTTGTTGCAAGTAGGTGCCTATCCTCTTCCTCTGGGCAACTTTTTCCATCTCAGTAATTAAAAGAATAAATTGCTTTGTAGTGAGCAAAAAAGATGCAGTCCTGAGTCTGGTTTCTTGTTCAGCCCTCTAACTTCCCCCTTACTGTATTCCTGTTGATTTTATACCTACTTCAGGGAAGAGTCTTGTTCATTCCCTCCTTCCCTTCCACTTTCACTCCTTTCCCCTGACTCCATATGACTATCATTAGTATTTGTGTTCATGTGTTATTGGTGTGCACTCATGTTTGTGTGTGTGTGTGTGTGTGTGTGTGTTTGTGTGTGTGTGAGATGTCACCACAGCTGTGTTCTTTAATTGCTTTTCATATTATTTCTGAGACAGTCTCTTACTGAATATCGATGCTCCCCAATTGTCTAGATTCATAGAACAGCAAGCCTCAGATATCCTCCTTTCACTCTTCAGTGATGCAAACACCTCCACAACACTGTTTCATTTCTTGAATGTGTTCACAAATGCCTTCTAGGTCACTTGTTCTTTTTTGAAGAATGTTCTCATCTGAGGACACATGTACGCTCTTGAACTCTTCACAGAAGCATAACTTTGTCTACCTTCCAGAATCTTCTACATCTGTTACACAAATAACAATATTGTTGTCATTTCATTGGTAAATTGGAGACATGAAATGGAGGATGAGTAGGTTATATGATACTCGTATTGTAGTTTGGTACATGGCCTTAAGTTTCTGTTATCTATCTCTTTTTTTTTTATGTTTCAAGTTAAAACCCTTGACTAGCCTGAGGGAAGAAGTGTGGCATCTCTGAAATGATAAACATGATGCTGTGCAACCTAAACATCAGGATTGCAGCTGTATGCCACAAAGCTTTCTGTTTTCTGGGCGGCTCTAGTGAAGCAGAGAAAGGGTAAATCATGGGTCCTCCCTAAGGCAGGAGGCTAGGTACTCATCTGTTATTATTTATGCATTGCCTTGAAATGAGCACCAAGTCTTGGAAAGAGCATTTCAAGGTGGCTGCACCTCTACAGACACTTTAGGTTCTTATTTTCTGTTCAATGAGCATAGGGGGAGGAGGATGCATGTGTACATATTTGTGAAGAATAGAGGACAGCTTCAGGTGCCAGCTTCTTTGACACTGAGTATCTCACTGGCTTGATTCTCACCAATTAGTGTAAACTGGAAGGCCATTGAGTCTCAGGGATTCACTTGTCTCTGTCATATAGGTACATGTTACCAAACATGGCATTTTCACATTATTCTGGGATCAAACTCAGATCCCCATGCTCCTGAAGAAAGCTCTTTGTATACCATGCTGTCTTTCCAGCCCTTGACTTTATAAAACATATTAGGGAATGGTGCTAGTCCACAATCTATCCTTTAAACCTTAGAAACAGTGAATCTTCCTGGAGGCTAGTTTCAAAACAATGAGTGAGAACAAAGGCAAAATAGAGAGAGAGAGGACACTTAACCAAGTGGGTGAATATGATCAGGGTGGCATTGCATAATGGCTGAAAGGTAGAACAATTATGTAAATTTACCATATGAACTGTGCCTCCCTAAAAGAATAGTGTGATCCTGGTTATACTCACTTCTTGTGTTTATGTTGTGACACCACAGTGGGTAAATTCAAGAGCTTTTTATGATGATGAAACAGCAGGTATTCCTACTAAAGAAAAGTCAGAATTGTAATTAGTATTTTTTTCATCCTGGGAGAGACCTAGTGATTTATAGAGAACTCAACAATCCCAATGGTCTGATAATGTTTCCAAGATACATGGGTGTCTGTGTACATTGTTGGATTTCCTGTGCTTGAACACCCAAACTCATTTGAAAGAAAGATACATGTTATAAAAGTCTGAAATCATGATATTTAGAAACAGTCATTTGTAGTTTCTGCTAATTCACATCCATCCAGTGATGGGTTGATCTTGAGATGTATGTTTGATCTAGGACAGTTTTGTTTTCCTATCTTTAAAGTGCAGGTGGTGGGAATGGCAATTACATTGGGAATGATGGAGTTGATGGTGATGTCTGTGCAGAGTCCGCTGATGTTAATGATGATGATAAGGGTGATTATAGTAGTTGTGATGATGACGTGATGTTGGTGCAGATGAAGATTTAGGATAAGACAATAGTGTTTGTGGCACCCATTATATCAATAACACACAGCTCACAAAAATATAAGAAAGACTGCATTATATATGACATCTGGACATAGACTTGAAACTTATCATGCATGTAATAAATACTATTTCTTAATTATCAACAAGTTTCAGACAAATGAGTTTCTGTTCTCAGGTTACATCCGAAAGCAGTAGTAGGAGTAACTTAGAACGGCTATGTATTCATGTCCTAGTAAAAATAGCTCTTGGTTCCTGCTACAAATTTCCTGAAATTTCAACAAACCCTAAAAGGTTAATGCTTGAGCATTCATGAACTTGGGCAAAGGTGAAGAACATTCCGAGACATAAAAATGTGGGTGTTATCTCCAGGTGGTCGAGCATAATAGATCATGAGCTACAGAGAGCTCTATATTGCTTAATTCAGAATCACAGGGAGATAAAATGCTGCTTAATTCTGAAGCAGCAACAACTCCAGACCCCTGATGCTTAAGTGAGAAGCCAAGATAACACCACTAATTCCAACTGCACTCGCCCTAACCGAGATAACAGCTGTCTTCGATCCAAGACACTTCTATCTGTTCTTTGTTGACTAGTGTTTTGCATTTTTGTGCCCTGAACAAATGAGTTATTTTGGCTTTAATTTTGTACTTTTAACTAATTAAATAGTATATGTGAGCTAAAATATTTATATGCCCATGATAATGAAAATAACCCATGATAAATGGAACCAATGTGGGAAAAGTAAGGAAGATTTAAGAGCTCCAGAGTTTTCTGAGCATCTGTGATTGGATTGTGTTCCCTAGTATACTTTGGGGACTGTAATTCAATTTGCTGTTGGAACTGATGGCTCTTCTCTTGTGTAGTGGTTGAGATAAAAGGTAAAAATGAATTCCTCTGCTTTCTAACTCAAGTTTCTCTTCAAATCACCACCCAATAAGTTTTGGGGTGGGAAGAGGTGTTTTTCTTTGGGAAAGAAAGAGCTGGCTTGGGTGTGATCCTTCTTTGAGTGGTAGTCAGAGAATGGCTGAGAGGGTCTCAGAAAGTCACAGTGGACCAAAGAAGTATGAGGACTACAGAGTGTCCCACCATCTCTGTTTCCAGTTTTAGATATCAGCATTGGAAACTCAGCATCCAGGAAGTACACTTGACCTGAGGAAATCGTATGGATTGGTCAGCACACAACTCAGTGTTTATGTAGCAACTCAAGGATATAGTTTGCTTACTCTAGCATAGTTTTTGTGTTTGTGTTGCTTGAAGGCATTGGTAAATGCAGTTGCTGTATGTTAAGTCTAAAATGCCTGCAAATTATTGTGCTTTAAGACTTATAGTCTATAGGGAATGTATAAGGTGGCCTTCCAAAAGACCTTAAGTTATTTGACCAGTTTCAAGAGGGTATGGCCAACAGTTGGCAGGGTTAGTTAGTACCAAACATGGCATTTTCCAGATACTTGTTCTAGTTCTTTGTTGGTCTATACACTTCTTGTCTTTGCCTAGAGTATTGCCCTTCACTTAAGTCAGGGTGATCTCAGTGGAAACAAAAGTCACTTTGTGAATTAATATCTCATAGGAATGCCTGGGTCTGAACCAAATGCCAGTTGTAGGGCTTGCCTATTGCCTCTGGATGTTTAGCTATGAGATTGGTGGTTACTGGACTTCATCAAGAAGACTTACAGACACATTACCATCATTGTCCCTCCTGCCTGATTGTCCTCTAAGGGTATCTGACAGAGCATGGGCTGTCTATATGTGTGTGTTGGGAAAAGTAGGAATTAATAAAAAATAAATAAATAAAAATGAAAGCAAAACAAAACTGATTCTTAGCCTTTACATGTGCAGGATTTGAGGGAAAATGTGTTGAAAGGTAGAATCTAATTTAGCAAAACAGGGACTTTACTTAGTATCAACATCATTTTGGTTTGTTTGTTTGTTTGTTTAATGTGCTAAGAATTTTGTCTGAGTCTCACACATACTAGACAAAAGTTCTACTACTAGCCTCTACACGCAACACTTAAGCATTCAAACATGGACTCCTGTGATGATGACATCATGCTCCATATTTACATGGTAATAGTATAGAACAAACATGCAGAAATTGTGAGGCTCCAATTTTTTATGCTTTCAAACATGCTATTAAATGACCAGAAAATAATTTTACCAAGGATAGCAGAAAGATAAAACTCAAAATTATCCAACCTCTTCTGCTTATGCTTACACTTCTGAATTTATACAGTGGCTTCTGACAGTTTTTCTTTTCTTTCCATTCACTCCTTAGATTTGGCTCCAGGAGACCCCACTTTAAAAGGAAAAATAAAACATGGACAATCTCCTTAATATGTACTTGGTGATATGTACCCTGAGTTGTAGACAGAATGGCAGCACTGTCTTTATGTAAATGTGGGAGTTTCACAGCCACAAAAGCATGGCACCAATTTCTCTGAATATTGCTGTAGTTCATTTAATACTCTACCCACAACCCACTGGTCCCACGAAAGCATTTCTTCTAAACAACAGTTTCTTACTGGCTAGCATTATTTGTACCAGCAATCCTTGGTCTCTTAGGAGGTCCTCAATTGTATCCATTTGCAAAAGATGGAAGACAGAAGTTTCCAGGACTAGACCTAAGTTAACAGATGGATGCAGTAAGCTTCAGAGATGACAATTACAAGAGAGAAATAAAGGGATGGGGTTCCATGAGATTTTCACTGTCTGCATTAATGGGATTATTGGTGATACTCTTGTTCAGTTTCTGTTTAGACAGATAAATATAATGCCATGTTAGAGTATCATAGTGGAATTTCCCTGTCATTTCTAGGCAACAGTTTTATAGTAGATTTTATGGTCCTCTGGCTTTTGAAATATTTAAAATACATAGAGAAAATTATTAAAATATGTTTCCTGGATTTTATTGCCTCCTAATTTGCTGTCATCTTTCTACACAAATATACAAGCTATGATTCTGGGGAGGTCCTAGGTATTAGAATTAGCTTGAATTCCTTAGCCTTGGAAAAGAGTGAGCTGCTCTGGAAGTGGCTCCTTCAGGCTTAGAAAGACCCTTTTGTAGGAACAGAGAACAGTTCTAGAGAATCAGAAAGTTAAGTAAAACATTCTGAACTGTATTATACAGAATATCAAAGATACCTTATCACTTTTGAAATATTGAAACAGCAGATCCCCAGTGTATCTTGTGTATAATATTTATTATATTTATGAAACAAACATAGAAATTTTTGTTTTCTTAATTTACTTATTATAATAAGCTATTGAAAAGACAAGGAGATGCTATTTGTGTCATAGTGGGACATTAATCTTGTAGTCATTCCTCATGACTCTTCCCCCCACATGGTTAGAAAGATACTCTACCAGGCAAGGAATAAAGTTCTTAAAATCATTTTGCTTATGAGTCACTCCAGGGATGTATTGTTTCTCAGATGATAAAGTTATTGAACAGAAAAGCCTATCACATGGTTCTTTTTGGAGGCTCCAAGCTTCCTTTTGGGACTTTCCATGAACAACACCTCTTACACTATAAATTCACTGTCAGCTCTAGACTGTCACAGCAATATAAGCTCTATATCCATTATTTTAAATAAACTGTTGGCTAGAACTTTAATAAAAATAAAGGGTAAATGTGGAAGACACATACACTTTGATGCAATAATTTCTACAAATTGAGGCCAAGGGTATACCTTTTTCAGTACATTCCTGTTAAAGATGAAGAATTGTAGACTGGCCTGTAAATATTGCACATAGTTGCTATGAAAGTTGGGAAATTTGATTAGATGAATCCTATCAAGCCATACAATATATACTTTCATTGAAATGCCAATAATGAGAATGAACTCTTAATCAGAAGAGCCAGATTTGTTAGTCATTTGGTGTTCCAACCTTGTGCATGGCTTATTATGTTGTGTTGTGATCTCCACGTGGGAGCCCTGTAGAACACAAGACAGAGGTTCTTAGCCAGTTTTTCCACATATGCTGCATGTGTATCTGTCATTGTGACTTTTGATAGTAAAATGTTAAGTGCTGTAGTAAACCCTTCATTATGTAATTTATCCCTCGCAAGTGGCTATCTGTCCCAGAAGTGATGTTTTAATAGACCTGAAAAACAAAAAGAGAGATATTGTAATTCCTTTTTTTCTATTTTATTACAACTTTGTATTATAAAATTTTTCTAACAAAGGATTCAAAAGAAGGCAATGACTGTATCTCAGTGGCAGAATGCTTGCCTATTGTGTGTCAGTCTCTAGGAGCTATCCAAATGCTGAAAAACTAACTTTATACTTAACACCTATGTGCCCTTTATAGTTAATATGCTACTGTCTATGTTTTGTCACACTGTCCGATATTCCTTCAACTATAGTTTTGATACATTATAAACTTGAAGACCTCAAATTTTAAGATAAAGATAGATAAATACAGTTTTTCATGGTAACACATGCCTATAACCTTAGTACTCAGGAGGTTGAGGTTGGAAGATCAGGAATTTGGAGAACGTTTTTTCAAAAGAAGGAGTTCAAGCTCAGTCTGGCATATATAATACCCCATTTTAGTAATTACATGATAAGGACACAAGTATCTCTAAGGAAATCACCTCATAATTAAAAGTCTAACAAATAATATCTGGATTTTGTTTCGAAGAATCTTATGAGAACTGAAATCAGTTACTTATGGGTGTGAATTCGATGCTTAACATCATCTTTGTCTATCTGGTCTACCTTTTACAGCTTCTAAATAATACACACTGCTCAGCACAATCATGTATTCCCTACTTTGTCAATTGTCAACTTTCCAAATAAAGTTCTGTGCTGTTGTACATGTCTTCCATCTGATTCCAATATTTAACACTTTCCAGGATATTTTCCCTTCTAACATTTAAATTTTTTTGCTTATCATGAAATATACTATTTCACTGAACTATCCTGGAAAATATTGACACTTGTGATTGTGATTTTGCTGTATTTGTATTGGGGGACACTTGTGTTGAGCGTATAGAAATCAGGGTGTCTTTCTCAGCACAGTTTTACATTAATTTATTTTGAGATATAGTATATAACTGAACATTAAAATCATCCATTTGGCTAGACTGCCTAGCTAAAATGCTCGAGGGATATCCTGTTTTTCTGCTTCTCCATAGCTAGATTACAGACATACACTACAACTCTCAAATTGTATACATGCAGTAGAAAGTAAATTCAATGTTCATGCTTCTACAGCAAGCATTTTATTCACTGAAGCATGTTCCCACCCCAAGCTATACATCCTGATGATATTTCTTTAGTATAGCTTTCTAAGATGCTAACAATCATATTAGAAAAGTATGTGGTCTATAGAAGTGACCCAGCCATGAGCAAGTTATAATGTTCAGAAAATTTAGCATAGATTCCATCATAGTCATTAGCATAGACTTGCTGCAAGCTATAATGCAAGAGATTAATTAGTGAATTAATTAATCAACTGCTGCTCCATAGAAAGTAGGTTTTAGACAGTACTGCTTTTTCCTAATGTCATTCCAAAGTTTTATTATTATGTGATGATTGAGAAAGACTCCAAAATTGATGTCTACCATCCATAGTAACATATATACATGTATAGCTGCTCATGCACATAAGTGAACAGGTACATAAAAATGTGTGCACCATACATCATAAACAAAATATTTTATTTATATAATTTATTACTTCATTAAACTAAGGTCATCAGGCTTGGTGATCATCAATATTACCTGCTGAGATGATTCAACTTGTCAAAATTCTATATATATTAGGTCATCTTTAATTCATCCTTCTGTGTCCCAATTATTCCTCCTACCCAAATATCCTTCAGATCATCCTTCATTGTACCATTTGTATTATTTTAAAGGCTATATATATCATTGCATTTATATACCACATTTTATTAATGAATTCATCTTTTTATGGGAACTTAAGATTATTTTATATCTTGACTACTGTGACTAATGCTTCCCTGAACAGAGTATGCAAACATAACTTTGATGTGATTTTCATTCCTTTGGATATATTTCCAGGAGAAATTGTGGAATCATAGGTAGATAGACTTTTAATGTTGTCAGAAGCTTGTGTCCTGGTTTCTTTGATGATCTTGCAGGATACATCTCAGCTACAGTGTCTCCGGTTCTTATTGATTTCTTTTCTTTCCATCTTCTATTTGCTTTGAGTGATTATAACAGATGATAGGTGGAAGAATTTCTATAGTATCTTCTTGATGGAGAGGTTTTAATTTACATTTTCTTAAACTTTAGTGGATGATATGGTTTTATTCATGTATCTGATATATATATATATATATATATATATATATATATATATGTATGTATATATATATATATATATATGATTATGTATTCATTTAAAATTTTTAATTTTTTCAATTTATATGCATGGGTGTTTTTTTTATGTATGTCTATGCACCATGTGCATTCATAGTCCTTGCAGAAACCAGAAGAGACATGGTATCCTCTGGAACTAAAAATACACTTGTGAGGGTGTAGATGTGGGGAATGAAACCTGGTTTTTTTGAAAGAATCAGTGCTTCTAACTACTGATCCATATCTCTAGCCCATATATATTTCTATTTAGGCTTGTATATTCAGGTTATGTTTCATGTTTCTTTCTTATTGTTGCGTTTCTTACATATATTTGAAATTGGCATTTTATAAATAAAATTTATTTACATCCTTTCCTGCTTCAGGTTGTGCCTCTTCTGATTATCAGTATCCTTTCAATTAGTTTTTCTCCTTGAAGTCTTAGAGCCTAATCCAATACTTTGACTATTTTTCTTCTAAGTTCCTGAGCTTTACAGTAATATGCATGCATGCATGTATGTATATATATATATATGTATGTATATATATGTATGTATGTATGTATGTATGTATGTATGCATGTATGTATATTACTTTTTAGGCCTTATATTTAATCAGATAACTTGTTTTTAGCTAATGCTCATGCATGATATAAGGTAAGGCTCTGCTTTGTTTTTCTATGTATTAGGTAACTGGATTTACTAGCACATTTTTTAAACTAGGAGAATCTCCTTTCCTCATTGTGAGTTTTTTTGGTTCGTTTAGAAAAATAAATCACTTGAACTTAAATTGCATGTGCTTGTTTCCAAGCTTTCTCTCTTGTTCCTGATCATTGACTTTCTCTTTACTCTGGTTCCCTGTTCTTGTTTAGACTTGCTTTATGATGTATGTTGATGTCTAAGAGTATGATGGCTCTAAATCTGTTCATTTTATTCAAGATGATTTCGAGTTAAGATTTGATGGTGTCATGTGCACAAGAACATTGCATCTTCTTATTTTCTATTCTTAAGTATTAAAAATGCCATACACATAAAGACTTGTATGGATAGAAAAGGAATTTTCACATTTTTCTATCAATTGGCAGGCATGATATATCTTTCATTTTTGTTTGCGTTTTCAATTTTTCACTGGTTTTAGAGTTTTCACTATAAAGTCTTTCGCCTCTCACTTCCTCAGTCTAAATTTCTCCTAAATATCTCCTGTGTGTTACCTTTGTAAATACTATTATTCCCTTAATTTCTCTTTCAGATTCTATATTATTAAAGAATAAAGATGCTTTTGGCTTCTTCATGTTGATTTATATGCCAAAAGTTTAATGGATATGTCCCCTCTAACTTATTTTTGTGGAATATTAGAAATACATATACATATATTTGTGCATATACATATGTATATATAAATACATGTATGTATATGTATTTATGTATGTATGTATGTATGTATGTGTGTGTGTGTGTGTGTGTGTGTGTGTGTATTACATGGTAGACATCTTTACAGCTTTGTAGTTTGTTCATTCTTGCCTCTTCTATTCTCATTCCCTGATCCTTATCCCTTTCTTCTTTAACAAAACTTTTACCACAATGGGAAAAATTGATTAAAGAATATCAAGACGATTTGTTAGGGTTTATATTCATAGAAAAAATGAAATGTGGCTCCCTCTAGGTTAAGTGGTAGAAAGAAAGGAACAAGAGCCAATGGAATCAAGAGGTCTCTGGCTTAAAATGAGAAAGTTTGGAATGAGTTTTCTAATGGAGTTCTTTGTTGGAGGAAAAGTCTAAGGTAAAGTCTATTTCCAGACCTTTCAAGAAAGGCCTTTTCTATTACTGAAGAGAAAGATACTGAATGCATGTTGGAGTTTGCTTGAGGATTGGCCCCATTAGTTGTGTACTTATTAACTGAATTGTATTGGCATGGGGCCCTGGGTGTCGATTCTTGACTTTGTTGAAGATACTATGAGTGTCTAGTAGCTGGTCCTAATAATATCGCATTCCTCTATAACGCCCCCCCTCAATCCCTTCTTGTTGTTCTTTTTAGCCTGGATTCCTATTAAATATGAATGACTTATTAGAACAGCCATTTTACCTCTCGCTTTTACCTAAAAGAATACTTCCTTGAAGATCTTAGAAGTGGAGATTCCTTTTTAAAGTGAGTCAACTGCACCCTATTAAATTCACCCCCCACTTTTCTTTCCAACATTCCTTACATGAGCAAAACATTCATTATTTTCTTAGTGTCTTAATGAAACTATTTAAATACTCAATAAGCATCACCTGTGGGGAATGTTTGTTTTGTGTGCATTTTAACTCATGGTATGCTTCTTCTCCAGAAAATCCAATATTGAACACTGATATTGTAGCACCAATGTCCCTGGCCAAGAAAATGCTAAGTGCATCACTTGTGTAGGAAACAGACTCAGAGACTCCTAAAACAAGAGACAGCAAAACAAAGAGATGAACTGAGGTTCATTTCAACTCCCAAATCCATTCTTTTTCTACATCCTTCAACATACCAAGCAAAGTTTAACAAGTTTCTATACTTGAAATTCTATTTTATCATCTATAAATCTATAAATCAGAAGTGGCATACACCTTGGTAGAGATTGGCAACCCATCAGAAGTCCTCAGGAACACAGCTCAAAGCACACTGAAATCTGAGACGATAAGATGGGATTTGTAGAGCTGTAGAAAGGGAGTTTTACATTGTCTGTGAATTGGTCATTCCCAGTGACAGAGTCACTGATGAGATGGGGGCAATCACAGAAAGCAGTGGCTTTTAAAAAACACTTTAGCTGCCAAAAATCTCATTCCAACTCTCTGGAAGAGTGCTATTTTACCAAGTGTAATTCACCAACCCAGTGCCTTTCTGGAAGTTGTGAAATTGGAGAGAGTTGCTTTTGTCCAAATGAATAAACACCACCAAGACGATCTAGCTGGCTGGCTCATCCTGACTTGAGCTTGATTTGTTCAGACATCCAGAGCTTGTTCTGCTGTCATCTGAGAAAATTCCCTCTTCTATATTCTTCTCTTCTCTTCTCCTCTCCTCCCCTTTCTCCCCTTCCCTGCCATTTCTTCTCTTCTCTTTTCATCTTCCTTCCTTTCTTCAAATCCCCTTCTCCTCTATTTCCCTCTTTACCTCCTCTGTTCTCTTCCCTCTCTTCTCTTCTCTTCTCTTCTCTTCTCTTCTCTTCTCTTCTCTTCTCCTCTCCTCTCCTCTCCTTTCTTCTCTTCTCTTCTCTTCTCTTCTCTTCTCTTCTCTTCTCCTCTCTTCCCTTCTCTTCTCTTCCTTTCTCTCCTCTCCTCTACTGTATCCATCCCCTTTCCCGCTTTTTTCTTCCTTTCCTTGTCCACCCCCTCCCCTTCCCCTTTCCTCATCTTTCATCTTCTCCCCTTCCCTTTTCTTTTCTTTCCCCTTCCCTCTCTTCTTCTTTTTCTCTCCTCTCCCTTTCTCATTCTCCTTTATCTTATTTTCTCTTCTCACTTCATCTTCTTTCTCAACCTCCTGTCTTCTCTTTCTCATTTCTTTCCTTTTTTTCCTCCTTCCCTTCTTTTCTTTCCTTATTGTTTCCTCATATGCTGTTTTCTTTTCCCCTTCTCCCCTCCTTTTTCTTTTCCTTTCTATATTATTGGAATGATATCAGCTGTGATATCAGTTAGTCCCAAAATTAAAAAGTTTGCTAAACATTTCTTCTCACAACTATTAAACAGTGATCATTTTCCACAGAAAACACACACATAGAGAGACTCTGCTCACTCTGATTATAGTGTGTATCTTGGGTTGCTTTGTTTATCTATCTAGACTATAATTGCACAGCTCAATTTTTCTCTCTTTGAGAAATTATCTTTTTACTGCACTGTGAGATCTTAATGTGTCTGTCAGTGCAGATGCACAAAAGGTTAAAACGTCCCCTGGGGACCATGCAGATAAATTCGTGACCCACTCCTTCTTTCAGCTGTATTAGAACTAGCCACAGATAGATATATTACCTAAGCTGTGCCCACCACTCTTTCTACCCTGGGATTCTAACTCTTTAAAATAATGACTCAGGGAATGGCACAATGCTGGTATTTAGGTCCTTGTTTTATGATACATTTTTATGGGTCTTGATTCTATGAATGTCTCCCTAGCCCCTTGTAAATACTCTGCTTATAAAATGAGTTTGTCTGCCACTTGCAGCCAGAGAACGACCAGATATTTCTCTAAATATTATTTCAAATAGAATTCAACAATATTTTTGTACACAAAATTCCCTTCCTGAAAACAAGAAGTAGGTGACACCAGGGTTTAGGAAAGCTCTGTAGAGACAGAACACCTGGGGAAAACCAACGTAGAGTGGAGGACTGAGGCTTCACTCAACTGAGCAAAATAAAACCACAGAAAACTAGTAGACTGTTATTCAACTTCAAGGTAAGACTACATGAAGCAATACTTTATGATAACCAAGGATGCTCGATGAAAGAACAACCCTTTCGGGATGGAGATGTGATTCATAAAATAAGAACACTTGCTGATCTGCCAGCAGTTACATATTTGCCTCCTAGAACCCATGTCAGATGGATGACAACAGCCTATAACTTCAGCTACAAGGGAATTAGCATTCATTTAGGTCTCCTCAGGTGCACAGGTGGTGCATGTGAGCATGCATTCACACACAAACACACACACACACACACACACACACACACACACACACACACACACACACACACCTATAGAAATGAATCTAAAAATCCACAAGGAACACTGCTTTTATGTTAGTTTTTGTAAGGTATTCTTTCATGTTTTAATGTGTCACTGAACAATGGTCATTTTTCCCCACAAATATCTTAGAATTTGTATTTATTCACCTTTAAAGAAAGGGGTGATAAATGACTAGGAAGCTAGTCCTCCAATGACTCCAAAAACAGCAGAATATTACCAAGCTTGAGGAATATTAAGAATGCTGGTAGTAAGATTTAGAAGACTGTGGGGACATATTGAAGTGGTTGTATCCACTGAATTTCCTGTGTGCATACTCTCCTTATTTTGGAAACAGGCTGCCGTGATTCCTCTTGACAGGAACGGACAAAGAAAGTGTACTGTTTGGTGTTTGTGAAGACATGCTAGATTTCCTAGCTTCCCTCTATGAAGTTTTCATGAGAAATGGACTGTCAAAGCTAAGGGCTTTTCCCATGTGTTAGTGACTTCTCCATGGAAAGTCCAGAAGTGTGAATCATGCGTGTCCTCTTGTTAGAAAAAGTAGATGTAGATGCAAAGACCTTTACGTGTCCTGTCTGTATGTTAGTTCTCATTACCTTGGAGGATATTTCCATAAGGGGATCTAGATCAGATTACCTTACAGGCATGTCTGTAAGAAATTGTCTTCATTGTTGAACCAATCTAAAACTATGCTGCACCATTTCTTAGATTTGAACCTTGGACTGTATGGAAAGTTTTTTCTCTTTAACTGAGATCATGTATTTAGCCAAAAAAAAAAAAAAAAAAAAAAAAAAAAAAAAAAAAAAAAAAACAAAAAAAAAAACTTTAGGAAGAGAATATAGAGAGTGAATGTGATTTGTACAACTAAGTTTTGGTTTAGCTTCCAATGCCTTGATTTGTTATGCACATTTTAGGAAGAATGCAACCTAGTCCATCCTGAAATTTTGCATCTGAACCCTCCTTTTTGTAAACAGCTGACACCATCTGTGTACACCCTATTGAGCTATGTATGTTTGCAGAAGTGAGGTGTGTCTTGATCAAACACCTAGATGTGAATGTTGGTTTCTTGATTTATAACCTTCATTTTTTCTCTTACATCTTCTTGCATGCTAAGATTGTAACTATGCATTACCACAATGTCCAATTTGTTTGGTGCAAGACATCAAATTTCGTCTATGCTATGTAACCACTATACTAACTAAGCCACATCCCAAGGCACTCTTAGAAATCTCTTAACAGTGCCTCATATGCATCCCTATTCTGTGAATCAACTATCTATTTGTCCATGTTCCAGTGGACACCCATGTGTAATTATTTTGGAGACACTTTTGCTACCTGCCCTTTGGGCATAGGGTATAATCCTATAAGGCCAAAGCTGGGTAAGGATAGGGGCAGGTAAATCCTGGGCACTGTCTGGCAAGCCAGTCTAACTGAAGTGCCAAGTGGAAGACTGAGGAAGAGACTGTGTCTAAAAATAAGCAAGGCAAAGATACATGATTGAAGAAGTTAACTAAAGTTGGCATTGGCTTTCCACACAAGTCTACAAAGTGAGCACACCCACGTAGGTATAAAAGTTTGTTTATACAAACATAAAAAATACAATTTTAAACCATAAAAACACAAGAAGATGTTGCTGACCCTTTGCTAGACATTGCGTCTCCAACTTCTGCTCTAATTACTCTACCCCAGAAAAGAATGAGAACTATGGATGGTTTCAGTTCCTCCATGAGTTCCCCAACACTAGCTGGCTTAGTGTTGTTGTTGTTATAGTTTTAAGTAAGCTCCCCATGTGGGCTATTAAATAAAGTAGGGACAAATGAGAGAAATTATACATCTGGTTTTCACTCCAGGACAAGTTGTTATGTTTGTTTGAATCTAATTTCCCTTTGTGCAGATCACTGAACCGAACCTCAGATTCTGTCAGTGCCAGGATGAGAGTTTAACAGTGGATTTTCAATAACAAAATTACTGGGTAACTCTGGGAAAGAAATGTGACCAGGGTGGGTCACCATCTCCCTTGGTTATTATACCAAAGTCCTTGGACTGAACTGAGAAAGCTGAGATAAAGGACAATGCTCCTTTCAAAAGTATCCTTCCATTCTGCTTGCTTTGCTTATGCCAAACAGTTTTCATTAATTAAATCAAAGGAAGTGTTTAGATGGAGAATGTGTCCTACTGACTTGGAAAGGTGGTGATCAAATTTGAATTTTTAAAAAACACAAGGGACTCCCCAAGACACACACATATACACCCACACCCACACACAGACACACACAAACACAAAGCACACAATCACATACACATGTTCATTATGAGTTTCTCAGATTAACTTTGAGCTACCTGTGGAGAGAAAAGATATTCAGTGTAAGAAAGCAATGAAACGGAGACTTGTTTCTTTTTTCTTCCTTTTTCTAAACCTTTGTTCCCACACATCCTTCCTTTTTGTCCAATCACAGGTCTTTCCTCCTATAATTCCAACTTCACATTCATATTTAGACATTTCATCAAGGCAGACTTCACATCTGCAAGCACACATGGCTACATAGGGGAGGTCCAACAGTAGAGTGGTTAATGTAAAAGTATGAGGAATTAAGTTTGCTATTTATAACTCAATGGATAAAAAAAGGTCAGTCATAATAATAGATACCTACATGAGCTCACACTTGTATCTATACACACATGCACCTGCACTAACATGCAGCTGTGCACACACACACTCACACAAACACACACTCACACACACACACACACCTTCACATGTGTACATATGCATCTTTGTATTGTATACAAGTACATAGATGCATATGCTCACATACAGAACACTCAAGCTCTACATAAACTCCAGAGTGTATAGCCATCCAATCATTGATTCCTCCTGTCCTAAGCAACTCTTTCTCATTTTATTCAAGCAGCCTTCATCCTAATTCTAACCACCTCAGAGCATGCTATTAATAATTCCTTAAGAAAATTTAGTTCTTTTCCAATTTATCAAAGCTAGGCCTGTTTCTATAGGGATAATAAAAAAATTAATGTCTTTCGTCTGATGCCAGGGACAGTGTTGAGCTTCTATAAATAAAATATCCACAGACCTTCAGGTCTTAGGGAGTCATTTGTCTTTGTTGTAATTTTGTGTTCATTATAAATTGTGAATTAATTTCCTAATAGTGGGCATATTTTTTTCATGTAAATGAATTTACATTGTAAATTATAATTGCTGAGGTTTATTAGCTATATTTATTAATGAAATTTGCTGTCATATTGTTGTCAGTTTATTACATGTAACATTTGAGAACTAGAGTCATCGCAATTGTAAGACTGTGAGACAACTTAATTTCTCATATATCTTTCTATTATCTATCTATCTATCTATCTATCTATCTATCTATCTATCTATCTATCTATGTATCATCTATCTATCTATCTACCTATCTATCTATCTATCTATCTATCTATCTATCTATCCATCCATCCATCCATCCATCCATCCATCCATCCATCCATCCATCTATTCAAGTATGTATATATGTATGTAAGTATGTATGTATGTATGTATGTATGTATGTTTCTATCTATCTATCTATCTATCTATCTATCTATCTATCTATCTATCTATCTACTCTCTTTCTCCCTCTATCCCTCCTCCTTACACCTTCTCCAATTACTTACTGAATCTTGAGTGGATCTTATTATTTATTGTTGCAATACTGACACATATTTACCTACACATGGTATGTGTATGTGTGTGAGTGTGCATTTGAATGTGTATGTATGAGTGTGTGTGATAATGTGTTTCTGTTCATCTGTGAAGGTACCTATATGTAAGTGTGTGCATGAAGGTCAGAGAATAACCTCAGACATAGTGCTTCAAGTCATATACATCTTGTATTCTGTGACATGGTCTCTTATTTGACTAATTTACCAAGTAGGTTAGGCTGGTAGCTGGTGGTACATTCTTGTGTCTACTTTCTTATTTCTTGGCTAACCTACTACAATATCATGTCTGTCATAACCTCATGAAATATTTACATGTCAGAGAATTGGATTTCAATTCTAGGTGATTCTGATCTCACAACCACTGTCCTGGCCTTCAGGAAAGAATCTTTGACAAGTACCATTTTCTTAGGAAGGACTGATTGTATTATATCAAGCTACCAGATTCCTAGATGTATGTGCATGGTACTTCCTTCTGGAAATCAACTGAAGGGTACTATATTTCTGACTGATTTAGTTAGTTTGTCATTGATTAGGATAGTTCTTCAAAGATAAGAATGCTTAGCTATCCTTTATAGGTAGTTCCAGCCTTAGGGTCTCTTGATGGTGATAATTCAATTTTGTGTAAGTTTTATGGGAGACTTAGATACAATAAGCCTCTGTCTAGTGGAGGAGGATTTTCTAAAGTTTACTTCTGACAACAACAATCCCATTGTTGACTCCATTTCTAGCATTCACGAATAGCTTTCTAATATGATTTGTGACAGATGACAAAGGCTAAGCTGTCCAGAAACGCATGTCATATACTCTCTGAGTGCACCAGTTCCTCAGTACCCCATAGTGGTTCCTGACAGATGACCTGGCTTTGCTGTCCCCTAGCTACTTGAACTTGGAGTGGTTGGTGCACTTCTTGTGTCCAATTCTTGTCACAAGATGGGGGTGAAATGAGATATATGGGTTAAAGTCATTCCATGAAAGTTAAAGAGAAGGCAACTAACATTGTGCAGCAAATTTTCTTTTGTTTGTTATTGTGTTTTTTTTTTTTTCAGTTTTCCTAAGGTTTTTTGTTTGCTTTGTTCTTTATTTTTTTGTTGTTGTTAAATACCCCAACTAAGAACAACTTTATCAGAGAAAGAGCCTATGTTGTCACACAGTTTTGAGTTACAGTCCATCATTATGATGAAGTTAAGGCTACAGGAACTTGAAGCCATTTTTCTCACAGTCAAAAGCAGAGAGAGAAGGAATGTGTGCACACTCCACTGTGGTGGCCTCCCATCTACACTTAGGCATCTCCCTTCGGTTCATCTGCCTGGGTTGATAATAACTTTTCTAACAGTTGACATTGAACTCGCCTACGAGTGCCTTCATACACTTAGCTATGTAGTTCTTTCAGAGTTGGATTGTCCTAAAATCTAAATATGGCTATGATCATGGGCTCCTATGTACTCCCCCCATGAATACAGCATGAGACTGGAACTGATATAAATGTGGTTGTCTTTTGTTTATTGTTATTGTGGTTATTTAAAAATCAATTCATGGCACATGATAAAAGCCATGCAGCACATCACCCTGATGTCAGTGCAACTATGATGTACAAACATTCAAGAGAGGATATGCTCTATGGCGGGGTTGGAACTGGGGGCATAATGATGGTGTAAGAGGGTAAGAGGGCTGAAGTCAACATGCTGTCATTATTC
Organism: Micromys minutus; assembly: GCF_963924665.1. Classification (NCBI taxonomy): domain Eukaryota; kingdom Metazoa; phylum Chordata; class Mammalia; order Rodentia; family Muridae; genus Micromys; species Micromys minutus. Next base: position 19,753,256 of record NC_137966.1, read on the forward strand.
AGTAGGATTGGCAGGAAACAGTGAAGGGAGGGGATGAGGTAAGATTGGATTGGACCACCTCGAAGGACCACTGATGTTTGCAGTATCATCACAGATCATGTTGGTTTCTGTAGTACATGCTGCTGACTTAAGCTTTAATTTAGCCTGAGATCCACATATAGAGTCTATGCTGCTGTCTTGGTGATGTCCTTTGGCTTTGCTTCCTTTAGGGGCCCATGTCGAAGTGAGTGGCATGTGTGGCTGCTTAAGGCTGATGGTCTGTTCAGCCACTGAGAACAATTGGTATGTCAGTGGTCCAGTACAGCCAGGGGCTGTGTTGTTTTCTGCAGCCCGTGTTACCCCCAAAGTCCATACAGATACTGGATGTATATAGTCTGAGCTGATGGTCAGAGAATGTTGATGTTTATGAACATGGGAGAACTGGGAGAACTGGACACACATCTTGTAAGTCAGCTGGCCCTGTTCCTCAAAAGTAGGTGCAAGATGGTTCTTTCTCATGGTGGAATAATTGTGGAAAAGCTGGCTCCATCTCTCAGTGGTCACTGCATGGCTCTTCTTAGTCAATGTTTTATGGCATGGATGCAAGAAGAGAAAAACTCATCTTCCTTGGAAGGCCACTAAGGAAGACCATGCTCTAGTGAGTATATGGACAAATAAACTTGTTGTTTTCTTCTTGTTCCCATTTCTTCTTCTTCTTCTTCTTCTTCTTCTTCTTCTTCTTCTTCTTCTTCTTCTTCTTCTTCTTCTTCTTCTTCTTCTTCTTCTTCTTCTTCTTCTTCTTCTTCTTCTTCTTCTTCTTTTTCTTCTTCTTCTTCTTCTTCTTCTTCTTCTTCTTCTTCTTCTTCTTCTTCTTCTTCTTCTTCTTCTTCTTCTTCTTCTTCTTCTTTTCTCCTCCTCTTCCTCCTCCTCCTCTTTCTCCTCATCCTCCTTCTTCTTTTTCTTTTCTTCTCCTCCTTCTTCTTCTCTTCCTTCTCCTCCTCCTTCTTCTTTTTTGAGTGGAAGTTACAGGTACATAGAAAGATTGAGAGGTGAGTATAATTGGGGTACATAATGATGTAAGATTCCTAAATAATTAAAAAATAAATAAACTCAAAAATTTTACATAACCATTTTAATGAAAACTTAAGTATTATATAATATAGTTATAGTGTTCAGTACTTACTGCTTTTATTTAGCCCTCAAATATTTTCAGCAAAGTTTGATGCCCTTGAGTGACTTGTTCTTCATTTCTCTTACAGTCACTGACAACATCTAATCCATTTTTCTCACCCTCTATGGATTTGTCTACTGGAGGAACAGTTGTTTAACTTGACATAGTGATTTCCAGATTCCTTCATGTTCAGTGTGTCATTACTGCATTCTTCTTTATGGATAAGGATATTTTCTTTCTATGCTTATCTGTTCATCTACTGATGGAAGAATTCTTTCCATTTCCTGGCTGTTGTGAGTAGTGTCCTATAGTTCTATGATATGGCTCATATATACTTGTTGAGTCCATGTTTTCAATTCTTTTAGATACACACAAAAGAAGGGGCTTTATTCATTCATATGATCCATTCTATATATGCCTTTAGGAGATTCCCTGTTTCATTTCATGGACATGTTATCTTTTTTGACTGTTATTATAGAGACTTATAGACTGCCATATATTCTCTATGGCAAAATAGGAACATATAGGTATATGGAGCTAAGAAGTGGTGATCAAACTAAGGGCAGCTCCAGGTAACTTTCTGTATAATCTGGGGTTTCTAGTTTGGTTTTCTCAACCATTAGTGGTATTAGGCTTTGAACAATAAATAGAAAGGATACTCCCATCATGCATAAAATCCAGGCATGTTGAATGAAAGGTGTGAATGAATGATTGGGTACTAGTCAGAGTGAAGTGATGTGTGAAGGCTCTTCCTGAGAAACAACCATGCTCCCTTTCTGCCTTTTTATGTTCCAGTACCATTTTTTTAACCTTAGACACGTTATTCTTTGCCTGCTGATACTCAGCCATTCTCTGGCCTGCTCCTGTCACTTGTAGGAATTTGGCTGTCAGGGAAGCAGCCAGCAGGCCATTTTAAAAGCCACTGCAAACTTTCATTGCTAACTTGTACTTGGAGTAACTTTCAGAGAAAGGGTTATAAATAAAATGTGCGCATCAATCTGGCCCTCGCAACAGGAAGGCAATTCCACGCCGTGGTTACAGATAAAACATGTCTTGCCGTGCACAGTGAGCTCTTCGCCTTGCTTGCTTTTTATTTCCCATCACAATCTAAGTTATGGCAGATGAAGCTGCTTACAAGGTGTGGGCTCGGGCAACCCCATTGCAGTCCACACTCATGCACTGCGGTGTGTTTTGGACAGACCAAGTTTGCTATTTTTGATACTCTATGGAGCAGGGATGGGTTGCAAAATATCTGGAGGAAAAGTTCAGTCTGGCTAGATTCTCCAACCCTGTTTAGCCTTTTGGGACCAATAACTGAATCTTAAAATGCTTTGTGACTTAAAATGTCTGATAGAGAAAGTTGTGCAAAGATTATATATTAGGTGGCTGGAGAGATGGGTCAATTGATAAGGTTCATGTTGCACAAGAATGAGAACCTGAGTTTAGATTCCCAGAACTCATAAAAATTGCTGAGTGTGGCAGCAACAATCTTGTAATCATGGCACCAAGGACATGAATAAAAGACATCTTCTTGTACTTAATTCCCAGAAAATCAGTTGTTAGGGTTCAAGCATCACTGAATGAAGACCCCAGACTCAAAGTATGAAAAGGCAAAGATCATTAATTCTGTAGAAATTCCATTCATCAAAATGGCAATGACTTGACGGACTTGTAGACCCTTTTCCTGCAGGCCTAGGGGACTTTTCTAGAAGAATTAGGTAACTTCTAAGATGATTGGTAGGTGGCAAAGCAGTGACAGTAGTAAAATTTTGATTGGCTACTATGTTACTATCATTGTATTTGGTGAGACCTTGAAGAATTTTGGAAACGGGCTACATTCTGGCCATGTTACCTCCTGCATCTAGATGTCTCAGAAGCTGTGTCATCACTAATCAATGACCCATTGTCAGAGGATTCTTTTGAGGAGACAGATTGCCTTTCAGGGAATTTAAAAGTGTTATTCCTGCATCTTTTGAACTGGTCACAGAGAGCTCTAGATTCATTGAGACCCATTTTCCAAATGTATAAAAATAAGCATAGGTAAGCATAGAATGACATTCAACATTGTTGTCTTTCACATATACCCCCCCACACACAGAGTTACTAACACATGTTGGTTCTAGCATGAAGGAAGGGTGCTACTGTTTCTGTGAATGACTCTGAAAACCACTGGAAGGGTGGGCCTCACCTATTACTCAAGACACAGATTGGCTGTTAAAATTGTATGTTGTTTTCTGATTTCTTGTACATAATGCATATGAATGCAATACTGTTATTTCCTTTTCCAATATGAGTCCTAGTATAGTCCACATACTACCACATATGTAGGTGGCAGTAGTCATTTTGTGAAGAGTGTGTCAAGTCAAAACCTTCAGAATTGTCATGTTCGGAGCCCTGGGACTTTCTTAACCACTTGGCTAAGATAAAACCACTTTTACCTGCTGGGGCATCTAAACAGCCCTGAATTTTATCTTTAGAATAAAACTAAATTTTACTATATCAAATATACTCCAGTTATCATTTGATAAGAATTCAAGATAAACTGTTGTATGATAATAAGGAATTCTTTACCAATTGTCTTTACATTTATTTTTATTATAGTTTTTCTTTTAAAAGTCATTTTTAATAAAAAATTCTTTTACTTGAAAAGGGTGTTTTAAAGTAGATATTTTAAGTTTTGTAGTAACATTTCAAAAGTACTATATGTAGATATTAGAGAAGCATTAACAATTCAGATGTGAGAGAGTTTAAAGTCACATTGTTCCCGTTCTCTCCAACCTTTTTGCTTTAAATACTTTGGACTTTGTCATGACAGTAGGCCTGATAGAAACAATTGGTGTGTGTGTGGGAGGGGCATTATTGTTTCAGAGCTTTTGTACTCTAGTCATTTCCAGCAGGTGTTTGGCTGATACCATGGTGGCTGCAGTGTGTTACACAGGTAGCCTTTTCTTCTAAGAGCTCCAGAGTCAGAGAGCGCTAAGTTTTGTCTTTTCTCCTTTCTCTGCCTCTTTTGCTGTGACCCTTCATCCCATGGAGGCCATTTCTTACATCCAGAGTACTCTCCTCCCCATATTTAATACCCTCAGTAAAAGTGCCATACACAGTGGTATGTCCCACAAAACTCCTAACTGAGCCTAAATATAGCTATGTTGTGGATCAACATTACCCATCTCTTCATTCCCCTGGAGGGAGCATTATACTCAGCACCTAGTATGTCTTCCAGCTTTAGGGTCCTAGCACAAATCAGATGACATGGTTGTTCTCTGGGTGAAGATTGCTTAGCATACTGCAGAGTGTTTACTATCCTGGTTCTTTCCCACTAGACACCAGATGCACACCGCTCCTCCCACATAGGTGTTGTCAGCCACAGACACTCTCCTCCTGGTAACAGAATCACCACCTTTGAAAATTGTATTTCTAGACATTTAAAAATACACATTTCAAATTGAAGACTTAATGGAAAAGTCACAGATTATTGAGCACATGGGGAGTGACATGGAAAAGAAACAAAAATTAATTATAGAAAAGGAACTAAGTGCTTGGATAGAGCAGGAGAGTGAGGCATACAAATTGAACTCTATTATCTTTGTCTGAGCAGTCTGTTTGGATTTGGAAGGCCTAAGTACCAGCGTAGACAAAGCATCCTTGAGTTTTGTTTGCTCTTCCTGTTAGGTTTATAGTGTTGTTTCTCAGAGAGTAGGCATTTATTCACAGAGAGCACATGTCCTGGATCAGTAACACAAAGAAATCAGTGAGAGATGCAGAGTTGAGCAGGGAAACGGGCAGTCAGTGCAGACAGCAAATGCCTTGAGATCCTGGAGCACCTAACTAGCAAACTTGGAGGGGTGATATGTGGTTCTGGAACTCAGGCCCTTATTATGATGGAGGTCTTTTGAAGTTTACTGAGACTAAATTTAAATCCTGACGACTATGCTTGCTGCTAAGCTTCTTGAACACACACACACACAAACACACACACAAAAATACACACAAACATATGTCTGTGTGTGTGTATATGTACATATCCAAAATGTCTCCCACCATCTTTATACACATAAGCTTGATCTCATTTTACTTGTTTTCGTTGCATCACATGTTTAGTATGACCCCTCATATGAAGTAGGTTTGCCATTATTTTTGGATATGAGTTGCGTCTCCAGGGTATATGCATATGCCTATATATACACATAGTAAATAATAAGAAATCTGGAATATTCCCAGAAATTCAAAGAGAGAGAGTCTCAACTTACATTGTTACCATCAGAATAATGTAAGTGAAGTGTTGACAAATCCAAAAGGAGGAAACAACCCCAATGCATTGCTTGGATTGTATTGAACAGCCTCATGGAGAGTATTGGCAGGCACCCTGCTTGTGTACCCTCTGCGCTCTCTCTCTCTCTCTCTCTCTCTCTCTCTCTCTCTCTCTCTCTCTCTCTCTCTCTCTCTCTCTCTGTCTTCCTCTCCAACTCTGCTATAATCTTCTGAGCTCAGGAGAGAGAGAGAGCGAACCCTAACACAACACAATTTATTTTCCCCACACTCCGTTCTGTTTTAATAATTATCATATCGACTCTGAATTTATTACAGTACAAGGATGACTTTATATGGAATCTCATGAATTTAAACATTAATGTAAGATAAATTAGTTTTAAATTGAATTCCTCGAATGCAATTGAATGTGTTTCCGTACGATGAATAAGGAATTTTCCAAATAAAATCTAAATCTCTGATGTTTCATTTTGGAAGCGGGTGGAAGAAATATGTGGGGATATTTGATAAGGTTGAAATATGATTACAGTGCAATAGTTTAGTCATATGCTATAAGCTATTTTTTTAAACTGGAAAGAAAGCATTTGGGATAGAGTTTAGTAGAGAAAACTGGGTTTCTATGTATATCTTTATTAAGTCTCATTACTTGCAACTAAACATAAGCTGTTTTTACAATATTTATCTTGAAGGACAGTGTTTCTTACATTTTTAAGAATCAACTTCCCTTGTTGTTGCCCCCCTCCCGATGCATGACTAAATGTAAGTGTATTGTACACACGTACATGCATGTGCAAAAGTTCAGCTATGTACATTTACATGTGAAGGCCAGTTGTTATTTTTTTCTGAATATGAGCCGCATCGTTTTATATGGAACTATTTTTGTTTGTTTGTTTGTTTCTTTGTATTTTCTTTGCATTTTTGTGTTATTAGAAGCCATTTTACTCCTATGGTCCTTTTACAGAACAATTGTAGTAGGTTTTCCCGTAGGCCTGTGCCCTATCTAGCATCAGGTTCTTGGCCATTTTAGCAATGTCAGGTATGAATCGCAGCTCATGAAGTTGGCCTAAATCCAGTGAAAAAAGTGATTGGTTATTCCTAACATTTGTACCACTATTTCAGCAGGTCAGTTAAGGTCACAGGGCTCATAGCTTGGTAATATTGATGTTTAACATCTTCTTCTGGTTGCATACAGAGTAGAGGTGAAGTAAAACATTATTTGTTGTATTAATTAATGAATTAATTTACATCTTAATCACAGCTTCCTCTCCCTCATCCCCTCTCAGTCCCTCCCTTTCACTTCCACTTAGCCTCATTCTCCCTCTCCTCCCTATCTCCTTAGGAAAATGGAAGCCTCCCATGGATATCAACCTACAGTTGCACTAGGACTAGGTGCATCTTCTCCTATTGAGGGAAAGGGTTACAAAGGCAGGGAAGAGATTCATAGACAGCTCCTGCTCCTTCTGTTAGGAGACATACATGAAGACCGATCTATACATTGGTTACATATGTGCAGAGAGCCTAGGTAAGTCCTACACATGCTCTCTGGTTGCTGTTGCAGGCCCTGTGGGCCCCCATGGACCTTGATTATTTGATTATATAGGGGTTTTGGGGTTTTCTTGATCTCCCTGGATCTTAGAATTCTCCTTCCACCTCTTTAATAGAATTCCCAAAGCTCTGCGTAATGTCTGGCTATGGGTCTCCTCATCTGTTCCCATCAGTTGCTGTGTGAAGCCACTCAGATGACAGATATGTGAGGCTCCTGTCTGGTGTCCCTGGAGACTGCAGGCCTCCAGGAAAGTAGACAGAGTTGTGGATCAGGAAAAGAAACACAGAGTATGGGGTACGTTTTACCCATTTGGCATACTGTCCAAATTTTTTTTTTTGCATTTGATCTTAATTTTAAGTATTAATTATGTCTATGCATGTGAAACTGTAAATTAGTATGTCAAGTGCCTGCAGAATTGAGAAGAGTGTGTCAGATACCCTGAATTTACAGTTACTGATAGTTGTGAGCAACTTACTGCAGGCTCTATGAACCTAACTCTAATATTGTGTAAGAGCAGCAAGCACTCTTGGCCACTGAGCTGTGGGTTAGCCTGATGGGCCAGTGAGCCCAGACGTTTTCCCGTGTCATGGTCTTAGCCACAGGATTGTAAACATGTGACACTGAGGGTAACATTTAACTTTTTTTCTTACCATGGGTTCTGAGAATTGAACTTAGAACTCAGTGTCTTGTGCTTGCTTGTGTGTGCTAACCAAGCTGCCTTTATAGTCCATTGTAATTTCTCCCTGTTAAAGCTCCTTTGCTGTTAAGTTTCTCCCAGTACAATCTACCAGGGACTAAGAAGATTCTCTTGCAAAGTAGGCCAACATGTAGTTGTCACCGCTGAAGAAAATGATTCTATTAAAGAAGAAATGGAAAAAAGCATGTTCTGAACCTTATCAGACTTGGAATTATGGCAGGAATAGAAATGCTTATTGGCATGGCCATGGCTTTTCCTCATTTGCTGGGAATGTATTATGGGGAGAGAGCAGCTGAGGCCTTACCAATATTATTTATCACACTTCAATAGGGTGATCTTTTCAAAGCCTGGATGTGACCACGTCATTCTCCTGTTCTACAGCACTTTCAGAATGCTGCCTAAATCTCCCACTGTTTGTGAAGCTCAGCGTGTTCATCCTCCATTGCATTTAGCCACATCCGTCTTCAACCCCATGATGTTTCTTCTAATCTTTAAGGGCCTTTTTTTCCCCACCATTGTATGTCATCTTCTGACCCACTCACCTGGCTGGGAATCTTCCTCATTTTGCTGATCTAACTGTCCTGGTCTTAGTACTCTAGACAAACTTCTAAGTTCCTGGTTTCAAGGTTGACCAGGTAGCCTTACTTTTGTTTTGTTTATATTTCGATTTTAATAACTCACACAAAGTTATAACAGATCAATAAAGAAAAATATCACAGAAACCTTGGGAAGATCTTAGCAAAAAATCAGCCAAACAATCACAGTTTGGGCAGGGCTTTTTGGCTTGTAGGAGTGTATGGCAATGACTGGAAACATGGTCCTAGCCATGTAGGAAATGAGGCATGTGGGTGGAGGCAGGGAGACTGCTGATCACCATACAGCACATAGAGGAACACTCACATTAAAGACACAACTAGTCCTCAATGCCCACAGTGCCAACACTGAGGACATCTGCTCCTCCAAGGTATAAGGATGTCCTGTGCTAAGATAGAGGGTCATAGAGTTCCTGATTAACCTTCCATACATAATTGTGTCTCCACAACTTCTAGGTCAATAATAAACTTTTCTTAGAGGTCATTCTAAAGCCTTGATAGTTAACACTTTAACACTGTATTGGTTGCTTTCCTTGCAGAGAAAATAAAATCCATCCTAAGTAGAGGCAGGGGTGGGAGGCATGCTCTCACATCTCTAGTTTGTAATCAGAGTGAATTTTAGGAAGTGGCACTGGACTATGAAACCTCAAGGCCAGCTCCCACTACCTCACTTTCTCCAGCAAGGCTCCTTCTTCTAGGCTTCCCAAGACCTTCCACATCTGCACCACAATATGGAAGGTAAAGTTCAAACACAGAACTTATAGGGAACAGTTCACATTCAAACCATGACAAGCACTCAGAGTGAATATGGGAGGGAGTATCTTCAGCTGTAGGATCTAAAGACTTCCTGTAAGACACACAAGATATTCCTTGATTTACTACTTAAGCCTTCCACTGGTCTCCCATATTTTGCTTTTCAAACAAATTTATATGAGATTCAGTCAGTTGTAGGGCTGGGAGTGTCCAGTTCTCTTTTCTCATTAAGATGCATATTATTTGCCCACAGCCTTATCATCTCATTAGCATATGCAAAAGCTGAGCTTGGGAGACCCATTCATGCAAATTCTTCTCAACTGGAACCTTACCTCTGCTTGATCAAATTTCAATGATTTGTCTGAGCTCAGAAAGTTTCTCTCCTTTGTATTGTTTCTCCTAGTGTGTGGCTAAGATGACAAATAACTTCTAGATTTTACAGTTAACATATTCTAGTTCTGTTACCCAAGCATAAACTAAAACTACCCTGGAACACACTTAACATTTAGTTGCTTATGACATCTACAAATATCCTTCAATGAAATGAACATCACTCAGCACAAAAATAGCATAATACATGGGTTTTGTTTTCTAACCTATCTATACTTGGGTGACTTTGATGTATTTCTTTAAAAGTAAATATATATATATATATATATATATATGTGTGTGTGTGTGTGTGCGCGCGCGCGCGTGCATACATATACATATATATATATATATGTTTGTGTACCTATGTGTGTGTGTGTGTATATATATATATATATATATATATATATATATACATATATATAAATATATATATATTCTTCACAGGAGTTAGTTTTCTCCTTCTATCATGCAGTGTATGGAGCTCCAACTCAGGCACTCAGAATTAACAGCACGTGTCTTTACCTGCTGAGTCATTTACTGCCCCTATGAGTATTTTCCTTAGTATAAATTATTAAAGAGTATTTCTTTAATACAAAGATAACCTTAATCCAAGTATGATAACCAATTTATGACTACTAGCCTTATTATCTTTGTTGTCGCTGGCATTTGAGAGGAACAGTTCTTTGCTTGACCTAGTCTACATTTCTGAGAATGGTCAGCAAAAGCCCATAGTTGCATAGTGTAAGGTTGTATCCTTTATGTGGCAGCAAACAAAATAAAGTCTATAAAAGTTTCACTTTCAAAACAGCCCAACATTTCCTCCAAGGAGGCAACATAAAATTGCTGTCATAAAACTGGGAGAAGGTTGCTATTGGGAATTTACTGAATAGTATCACTAATTAAATAATATACTTTGGAATTAATTGACAGCCTACACTTAAGAATATAATTGCATATTAATCAACCATTTGTAGACAAAAGTTCAATGCTATTTATTATGTGAGGATAAAACTTTCTCCTCCAATTTTCAAAGGTAAGAATTCAACTCCATTTCTTAATTCATCTCCAGAAATGGCTCTACTGTATTTGTGTCTGAGACGCCCCAGTGACTAAGTAAGCAGGAGAGTCTGAGGGGAATGAAGCCTGGGGATTTATCATGAAAAGAGCAATTGCAGACATATGTCATATGTCATTACTGGAGAGTTGGCAACAGTGATATTCATTACGCGGTTTCAGAGGGTTCTAAATTAGAGGAGTGGATTATTGGAAGTTGATGATTTCCCCAGATTGCTTCTTAATAGTGACTCAGCATTGTTCACATTTGCAATGAAAATGGGGCCAAACCCCAGCACCAGTGGATAGTTTTGAAGTGTAAGGTCCATCAGCTATCAACTTAAGATGCTGCTAAATTGTGGTCCTCTTGCTTGGTATAAATGTTCTAGTGTCTCAAAGATTGCGGTGGTCCCAGTAACTGCAAAGACCATAAAGAGAGAGAGCCCCTTTGTCCTTCACCTCCCAGTCACCTTGCTACAGTGGGTCTACACAGCAAGTCATTATTTTGCCAGCCAAAATAGAAAAAGAAAATTCTCCACAAGCCCTTTCTCATTGCTGGGAATTCAGTGACTTCATCCCTAGTGAACTAGTCTTCTCCATCTTTCCTGAGTGGCCTCAGTTACCCTCTGAGTGAGAAGCCTCTTGCTGTGTTGATTTCTATAGTCATTACAGAGTCCCATTTCCTACTAGGTGCTGATACTCAAATTAGGAGCAAGCCAGCATCCCAGCGATCCTGGGAGCCAGAAGAGAGCCATGCCTGTATATGACTCAGTTCAGCTCATATTCTCTACCAGAGCTGACAGATTGTGTGTGGTATGTCTGTAAATGTGTCTCTCTGTGTGTACATATGCATGAGGAGTCCAGAATTCAAGCCTGAATATCATTTTCATGTGTCGTGGTCTTTTTCATTAGAGAAAATGTATCTTGTTATCTAGAGAATCACTTATTAGGCTAGGCTGCTATCCAAAAATCTAAGGAACTTATTTGGCATCTCAACCTCACCATGGCTAGGATTACTATGTTCAGCTGTTTAATATGGCAAGAGCTTTACTGAATTAGCCATGTCTTTTGTGTTCCTCTTGAGACTCATTTTAACAACCACATCCTTTTCCTCCCATCATGTACCATGTCCAGCATCTCCCACCAGCCTCCTTATTTTCTCTTCACTGAACTCATAATTGTTTTAGTTATATTTATTTACATGTATGTTACCTCTTTTTCTTTCTCTAGACGGTACATGTCCTATATTCGGGACATACATATTTTACCATCAGCATCTTGACTTTAGTTCAATTTGTTGCTGATGGACTGTTTAAGGTTAAAAAGAGAAGAAGAATTAAAACTATAAAGGGGAGTAGGCTGGTAGGTTCAAGAAAAACATGTAAAACTGACCCTCAACACAATGAGTGTGTAGGACAAATGTGGGAAGAGTATGGAGCAGGTAGTTAAGACAAGAGATAAGCACAAATTCAGGAGGCAAAATTGATGAACTGGAGACTGGAAAACCACCAGATTTTTGCACTATGCATAACTTTGCAAGTCACTGGAAGAAGAGAGGCAGAGCCTAGCAAGGAGTTTGATAGGATACTGTGTTCTATAGAAGGAAGGGGAAGAAGATTGCCAGAGCATTTCCTGAATTGAGTAGAACTCTCAAGACTCTATTCAGGCAGTGAATGAATTTATCGATAGAGAACATTAGGGAATTGGTTTATTTATTAGACATGATCTCAAGTAACCTAGGAAAGCTTTGAGTGTCCCAGAACAAGACTTTGAACTTCAGAACCTCCTGCCTTTAACTTGGGAGTTTTAGGATTACAGGTATGCAATGTCATGTTCAATGTATGCAGTGCTGTGGATAGAACCCAGAGCTATGTGCTTGATAGACCAGTACTCTATCATCTAGGCTATGTGTGCATCTACCTTTCATTTGTCTGTTTGTCTGTCTTTCAGTCAGTCAGTCTGTCTGTCATCTAGCTATCATTATCTATTATCTATCTGATTTCTTTGATAAGAACCCTCACTGAACAAGGAGAATTTTAAGGCAGGGGTAAGTAGTATAAGGTCCTTCTTTATTAGTTCCAGACATTCTTTTTGTAAAGCAGGAAAATTCTTTCCCCATGTGAGAATTCTAGGGAGAGGCAACTGAACAGGATGCTGGTCACCTTGAGTCTGTGAGTCAAATTTTCAGGGTTCTTACTCAATTTGTGTACTTGAAAACCAAAATTCCCTGTAAAAAAATTCAAAACACAGATAATAATGAGAAAATATCTCCACTATGGAACAAGTCTCACCAAGATAGCCAGTTACAAGACTCTTGTCTTGTACTTTCTCAAGTTTCAAAGCTTAGAGATAATCTGATTTTATGAATGCAAAAAGCTTATTAATATCACTTCCTATATAATCAGCATAGGAAATAAGGCTGTGCCTGTCTTAATCAGACCTTGTCAACTTTCGGTGCTGGGAAGACTTTTCAATGGTAGTGGCTTCCTGATGTTCAGCTGATTATCTGTGGTGTGCAGTATGGACAGTTCAGTTCTCATTTATGTTCACACATGAGATGGGCTCACATACAAGAATGTGATACACAGGCAACAGTGTCCTACAGTGTGATGCAGTTTCCAGGCTCCTCCCATCCCTACACTGATTGTGCAAAGAATGGGAGAATATTGGCATTTAGGTCTGGTGGGATGTAGAAAATGTCACCTACTTCTACCATTTTGCCAGAAGGCAATTACCCAATTACTTGTTAATCCCAAAGGAGTTAGGAAAATAAACCATCTGAAGGAAAAATAGATCTCGTGTTGCCATGTTGCCATTCTGATTCTGATGAGGGAGTCTCAGAGAAGGTTTATTTTGCATTTCTCTCGAGGGACAGCATGTTGAACACTACAGACATGCCCGGGGAGAGGGGGCATCTCTCTGGTGAGTTTTAGATCCCATCAAGTTCAACACTGAAAGTAAACAATCACAACTTGTCTCCCTAAACAGAGAGGGCAGTGCCTGAGGAAAGGCCTCTGATGTACTCGTCAAACCACACCAATGCATCTATACATATACAAATATTTGATTTCTAAACAAGAAGCAGTAAACAAATATTTTACTATGCAAACTGCTTAAATTTTGCTTTTGAGTATGAGTATTTTGCCTCTTTGTACAGGTATGCACCGTGGTGCTCATGGAAATAAGAAACTGGTGTTGGATCCTATGAGAGTAGGGTTAACTATAGTTATGAGCTGCTACAGGTGTTTGGAATCAAATCCGAGTCCTTTGGAAAAATCACCAGTGCTAACTGTTAAGTGATCTCTCCAGCTCCCTCCTTTTATATTTCAAACAAGAAAACAGACACAGAATTTTGCACCAGCAAAGAAGCCATCACAGTCTACACAGGACAAATTAGAGACCCAAGAAAGTAATGATTCGTATGGAACAACAAAGGGTGACCAATCTGGGACAAGCTACAGAAGAGAGACTGCCAAAGCCAAGTCTTAAAAGACAACTCTATGTTTTCTAGGTGCATGATTCCTGTTTTCAATCACCATTATTTGTCCATCTTATATCTAGCTCACCCAGAATGCAGACTTGAAATGATACTGGCTGGAAGTGAACACAAGGCACCTCTGCCAAAGACCAAATGGCATCCCAGAACAAACCTGTTTCTATTGTTACAGCAATAGAAAAATTAACCAAGACCGACTGTCTCCCATTGTCTAGAGCTCACTGATTAGGCTAGGCTGACTGAGCATCTGATCCCAGGGATGCTTTTGCCTAGTGTTTTGCAATGCTGGAGTTTGTAGTGTATACCAAGATGCATAACATTTTCTGTGGGTTCTATGAGGATTAGAATCAAGCTGTCATGTTTGTACGAAAAGCACTTTACCAACAGTGTTTTACCTCCAGACCCACAGATTCATGCTGTGAATATTTACTGCTATAGAACGCCATAATTATACTGAGAGCATGAAGAATACAAAGGTCTTCATCATGAACTTCCACTGAAGTAAATAGCCATAATAGCAGAATTAGACAGTGGCTAAGTAGATGGGTTGATGATCCACTAAATCTATGGACTGGCAGAGATGAGCCTGTATTGTAAACTCAGGATAGTGCAAAGGTGAGTTGTCAGTGACACATGCTGGTTATCACTGGTCAGCAAAGGCTTGAGACCAGATTTCCTAACTTTTAATGACATCGTCAAGGAGTTTGTTTTCCTAGGTTTGTTGTCAACATAGGCTAGGTGACAACTTGCCAATGTGTGATTTGTGATCTAAAGCTTTTTCTTCATTGTTTACATCACCTTTGTCTCTGTGTCTGTCTCTGTCTCTCTGTGCGTGTGTGTGTGTGTGTGTGTGTGTGTGTGTTTGTTGGGGAATATTGTTTATTAGAGAATGAACAACTTTTAGTGGCGTTGTCAGTGAAGAAAATGATTCTATCCTCTCAAGGAACTACTAACTGCCAATGTTCCTTTAAAGAAGAGTGCATGTCACGAACCGTGCCACTCTCCATGAGAAAATAATGAGCAACTCTGCTTTGGTGAGTTTTATATCAACTTGACCAACACTAGAGTCAGCCAAAAGGAGGGGATGTCAATTAAGAAAATGCTGTCATACTGAAGGGAATTTTCTTAATTAGTCATTGATGGGAGAGGACTCCTAGTGGGTGGTGCTCACCCTGCTCCAGTGGTCCTGGATGGTATAAGAAATGAGGCTGAACAAGGCGGTAAACAGCGTTCCTCCATGGCCTCTGCATTAGACACCTGCCTTGTTTGGATTTTTTTCCTGACTTTCCTCAGTGATGAACTATTATCTGAAAGCATAAAGTGGGATAAACCCTTTGCTCCCCCAGTAACTTTGGTCATGGCTCCTCATCACAGCAATTGTAACCCTAACTAAGACAGGTTCCATCTAGTACAGGGCACCCCAACTTCAGTGAGTTTATGACCCTAAGTGCCATGGCATATCTAGAAGATATTGTTTTCATTATACTTCCCTATCTACCAGTTCTGCACTGTGTCTGCCCATCTTCCACCATGTTTCCTGAGGCCAGTGTCAGTGTTTCAACATGTCAGAGTGTGTTGCTCATTCATGCAAGTGGGCAGCAGATTGCCTCCATAAAGATGCCTAAGACAATAGCAGCTTCTCTTTTGTACCTGCGATATCTAAGGTCAACCTTCATGGACAAGAAAGCCCTCTGAGACTCTTGGTCTTCCTATTGTGAAGCAGCTCCTGCATAGAACTAACCAACCATCCAGGCTCCCTAAATGGCAGCCTCCTTGTGAGTGACCAGGAATGGAATGAGAGAACACACATGGACACTGTGGTGTCTTCCAATGGGCTTTCTGGTCCACACGTGCCTCCATGATTGAAGGAATGAAAAGAATAAAAGAAAGTTGATTGAAAAGAATAATCACTGGTCTAGCTTTATTTCGTGGCTGTGGCAAACACCAGGATTAAAAAGCATCAGTGGAGGAAAGACTGAATATTATGGATCATTTTTTACCATTGCAGGGAGTCAGGATAAGAATTCAAGCAGGAACTTGGAAGTGGATCTGCTTGCTATTTCATTTGGGATTAAGTCAGGACACACACATTACAACGAAACACCATCAGCTACTTGCTTGCTTTTGGGTATGTGAATCAACTTACAGTCAGCTAATTTTCTTATAGGGCTCAGTATAATCTGTCTAGAAACAGTGTCATGCACAATGTGCTGGGCCTTCCTACATAATTCACAAGCAACAGAATCTACCACAGACCTGTCTCCAAGCATTTTTGATCTAGGCTATTCCTCACCTCAGTCCTCAGATGAGTATAGGCTGTGGCAAGTTGACAATTAAAGCTAACTGGGACAGTGACTCAGACAGCATACTGATTTCTAAACCTGGGTAGTACCTTAGTTTAGTGAATATCGGTTATTTTGAAATTTTCATCAATACATAAACTCATGGGCAGAATCACCCCTATTATCATGAGTTACAGTGGCAATGGGAGCAACCTTTCTTCTTTGTATCCTCAAACATCAGTTAAAACACACACACACACACACACACACATGCCAACACAGTTTATTTGTGTATCTTGGTTTTGTAAGAAAACAAGGTGGGTGAATATCCATCATTTCCAGCATCTGTGTCCTGGTCTGAAAATGATTGCTGCCTTTGCCATCATTAACACCATGGACAGTGTCTCCACAGAAAGGCTGAGGCTGCATTCTTGGCAGCACGGTGCTGCCGAGACATCGACAGACTCAATAAATGCCCTGAAATTTAACATGCGTCTGCTGTCTGCTGAGCAGCTCTGGGCACAAATAGGTTTCTTTTATTATGGACAGAAAGGCCAAGTGAAATTTTAATCAGACAGACAAGGAAGGTATCTGAGAACACCGAAATGCCAGCCCTGCTGCTATTTCCACAATATTGAACTTGTCTTCTGGGGGCCTTTGTGGCGATTTCAATTAGCTGTGAGACACATTGCCCATGTTTTCACAAATTCTCCCCTTTTTAATTAAGCCACCGTTCATCGGGATGTTAGAAGGCACATGATTCTTCCTGTAATACACAAGAGTGCTGAGGAAGAAATTAAACATTTGAAACATTGGGATTTAGAAAGTACACTGTTATTCCAATACTCCTGTACAAGGCCAGGCACATAGTATTTTTCTTACTCAGTCTTTTGAGCCTCATCCTCCCTGGTACCCAAGCCTTTTGGTTCCATGAACATCAAATAATATAACTGTGAGTTAGGTACCTCAATGATAACCTTTCTTTAATTTTTAGAATGATGTGAATTTTGAAATAATCAGAAGCAAATACATGTTGGTGTATTAAAACACAGCACCATGAGTTAACAGACAGGATTTGAAATGAAAAGTATTTATCAGCCTTATTTAAATGACCTCTTTGCTCTTTGGTAAGTTTATATTTCTTGAAAATAATGAAGTGCCTGTTTGTATGGTAAGAATCCCAAAAGCACTAAAATTCTTTTGAAATGGAGTAAGGGTGGGTCTAGCTTTACTTCAGCTAATGCCTTATCAAATTATGAGTAATATTGGGTACATTGAGAAAGCTATTTTTAGCAT
Organism: Micromys minutus; assembly: GCF_963924665.1. Lineage (NCBI taxonomy): Eukaryota > Metazoa > Chordata > Mammalia > Rodentia > Muridae > Micromys > Micromys minutus. The sequence goes on from NC_137966.1 coordinate 19,770,763, forward strand.
TTGAGGGTATAGAGTGCTTCTCTGACAGCCATTCATTTCTCACTCCCTCCATCTACTTAAGTATCCATGTGTCCACCCACCCTTCCATCTACCAAACCACCTATGTATCCACCCATCTACCTACTCAATCTTCCTCCCAATTGGTCTCTCTATTTATGGGTTCCTACATTCACTCTTCCATTGCTTCATTAAATTCAGAGTGTAATTAAAATCTTGCTTAAAATATAATCGATATGCTAATCACTATCTTTGAAGTACTTATAGCTTCTACTCACTTTTGAATGTTGAGACTTTAACCATCTAGGTAACACTATTAGGAGACAAGGTCTGTGGGAGAAGACTAAGGCAGGGTGGACCCCCATGATCACAAACAATGACCTTCACGGGGTAACTTAGTAGACCCTTTAATCTTTCCATCAACTCAAATAAGGTTACAAATACCTATGGAAAACTGGACTGACAACTTGACTTGGTTTTTCTATTCAACAGGTGTGAGAATAACTCTCCTTTTAACAAGCTTCCCCTGGGTGTGGTATTTTGCTAAAGTAGCCTAAAGGGACAGGGCAGTGGCTGTGATGATTATAATGCATAATTATAACATGCTACCCACAATACTGCACTTCTGGTAAAAATTCTGGGTGAGATTTGAGCCCAAGAATAGATTTTGTTTAGATACTTGGGTTTTAAGTCTGCAAACATGTATTTCCTTGAAAAATACCAGACAAAGATGTGTTTGACATATCTAAGTTTGTGTGGGAAGAGCTGAAAGGCAAAGTCAAGGGGATCTCATTGACTTCCTTCTTTATATATTTTTAAAGAAATTTTGTTTGCTTGGAAGTGAGGCTCCCATGGAGTCTGAGTGGAATCATGGAGTCAGTAATTCTGAAGTTCCCAGTGAATTTCTGAACCATTTGGCCTCTGGCTAATGAAACAAGTCTTATTCAGACAGGCTTCCTCTTCTGCCCGCTGTCCACCCACAGTTTCAGGGCTAATTTTACTTTCCAAACTCACACTGATGCATTTGCTTCCTGCTGATTCCTGACTAGTCAGGAAAACCCTGGTTCCTAGTAGAGGGAACATCAGGACACATGTGTCATGCAGGAAGAGAAAGGCATAGTACCTTCACCCACCGGGCAGTAGCAATGGCAGTGTTGCTGTCTAGACTGAGCATCACCATTGTCCTTTGAATGGCAGTTGAGAGGACTTTGGTATCAAATGGTTATTCTTGAACATACGAATATCGGCTGTTTGAACTACATCAGCTATGTTAAGGCATGCTATTATGGGTACAAGAAGTGTGTGTGTGTGTGTGTGTGTGTGTGTGTGTGTGTGTGTGTGTTCATGCGCATGTGTATCATGGGAAAATGAACTGTAGAGACTGTGAAATAAGGAGAAAGGAACCATCAAAGGAAGATGTGCTAGTAGAGCAAGAAGGGGAGAGAGAAAGAAAAGGGAGAGAGAAAGAAAGGGAGGTACCTCATTGGGCAGGGTTTGGAGAGGTTCAAGAGAATGATACAGATTGTGGGAGCCGGAGTTCACATTGTGAGTGAAACAGGCCTGTGATTTGTACAAAGGGAGTGATAACTTTGGCCATGTTTCCCCAGAGGAAAGTAAAGCCCTCTTGGTGCAGTAGGTATCTCAGTTTCAGACGGTAATAATACTTGCCATATTGGTCCTGAAAACAGGTAGTGTGTGTCCTTTATGACATTTCCTCTTCCTTTCTCACAAATGAGAAAACTGCAAGTATCATTCAGAGTTCTTTTGAGAACTTGAACTAATAGAATGATGTGTGTGTGTGTGTGTGTGTGTGTGTGTGTGTGTGTGTGTGTGTGAAAACCATAATGAGGAAATTCTGAAAGACCTTTGTCCTCATGAATCATAGATTTAGGGTTTAGCATTAGCAGATGTCAAATTACCAATAAACTTCATGAATGGTAATGTTCACTGGGATCCAGAGAACAAGGCTGACATTATGGCATGAACTGCTAATACAATTAGGTCATTTGTCTTGGAGAGAATATGGCCACTTCCTTATTATTTCATTTACTCATTTGTAAGAAGCGGTTTTAATAAGCTTGGACAAACCCAGACAACATACTCATAAGTTCTATAAAATCCTGAAAGAAATTACACAAAGAGCAGCTGCCTTTAAATTTCCTCAGGCAAAGAGGGGTGATGGCAAGCATTTCTGAGCACAGTAATCTTACCAGGTCTATTAAGCAAAGAAATTTCCATTTAGAGTTCACTCACTCACTCAAGCGTGTATGCATATGTGTGCGCACATATGTGTATGTGTGGGTAAAAATACATGTGTCTATACATATATTATGTGCACATATAATCACATGCATGTATGTGAGTATGGAGGTACAACCTCAATTATTATTCCTGAGGAGTTGTCCACATCTTATTTTGTTTGAGACAGGGTTTCTCTGTGGAGTCCTGGCTGACCTAGTACTTACTCTGTAGATGAGGCTGGCCCTTCACTCAAGATTCACCTGCCTCTGCCTCCTAAGTGGTGGGATTAAAGGCCTGTGGCATCATGCCCTGCTGACCATCTTATTTTTTGAGACAGTATCTCTCACTAGGACCTGGGGTATGCTAATGAGTCTGGACTAATTGTCCAGTGAGGCCCAGTGATCCTCCTGTCTCTGCTTCCCCTGCCATCCCAGTGCTGAGAGTTTAAGTGTATATCACTATGTCAGGGCTTACATGGCTGCTGAAAATGAGCTCCTTTATCCATTCTTGGGTGGCAGACACATTGCTGATTCTGAATTAGCCCCCAGGCACAAGATTTTTGTTAGTTTATTGGTTGGTTAGCATTAGCATTTTCATTTGGGGAAAAATGAGATTTGCAACCATGAAGCTGCAGATAGTTTGGCATTCTGCCTCTCATCAGACATGGTGAGGTTTTCAGACAATGGAACATTGTCATTTCTCAACCAACAATCATTCATAGATAGTTCAACCATACCTGTCTTACAGATGTTAAATATGCCTAGTTAAATGTTCTCGTCCAGGGCCACACCATCATTCTCCATGAATATGTCATCCCATCATTTTTGAGTAACTATCTATGTCTTCTGTGTTTCTCTGGCTCTGGTAGCAATGATTACCCAAGTTTAAACACAGCCAATATGCTCTCCTTGATGATGTAGATCCGGAAATATATTGTTAATTATACTCTACATAAAAGTGAAGTCTCCAGGGAAACCTGTTCTGAAGTCCAGCCTGAGGAAGCACATCCCTACTAAGGATGCTTGTGTTCCATCAACTAGTCCATGGTAAAGTGAAGGCTGTGATCTAGAATCCTACCATTGTGGGTAGTAGGTTACCAGTCAGAGCAACTTGCATTCTTCTTAAGAAAGCCAAGGAGTAGACAAGTATATCTACTACCGACAGGTTTGAAGTCACTTATCTTGAGGGATATGTAAAGCAGGTAAAGACTAGGAAGTGGTTTGATATTCCCTTGCCTCGCTCCTTGCTGCATGAGCTAAAATGCTTCCAAACAATGAAGCTTGTAGTCCCTTGAAAATCCATCACACTGAAAATTACCAATGCATAGAGTCTTTGCTTTAAAACAGTCTTGTCTGCTATACAATTAACTAAAACTTTATAATACAATTTTCTGTGGAAAGCACAGAGGCTGGATTATGTTTCCTAGAGACCAAAAAGTAGCTTATCTGAGCATTCTTGTGGAGTGACAGAGGAGGTGGCTGCCTCTGGTGAAGTGTGTGGACCTTGATTACAAGAAAGAAAATAGCTAACAGTTACCACTCAGTGGGACATGGTCAAAAGTTGACATTCAGTCAGGCATTCAAAAGAATTTAACATCCATGATTTTAGGTATACAATTTGCAGTATCTGAATATTAGTCACTAATGCAAAATTTCATAAAAGCACTTTTTGTGTAAACAATTTTTATCAGCTATAAACAGTCAACTAAGTTCATACTAAGCTAAATAAAACTCTACTATATTAAACATTATTGGCTAAATAGGGATTGAGAGATGGGTGGGTAGATAAATGAAATAAGGGAGTGGATGGATTTATAGATTCATAAAGAGGTGAATATGGAGGCGGATAGGTAGGTGGTTGTCTAGGTAGATGTGTTTAGTCTTAGATGGAAAACGTGGGTAGTTCCTGTATATAGCTCGTTACTGCACTCATGGTAGCTTCTACCAATAGAAACCTAGTCTCTTGTGGTTGATGTGGAATCGTCTGTAGTCATTGTCAGTGGACTTAGGTCAAAGTACTGGAAGGGCCTCATACTCTGTTATCCAGATGGTCACATGATGATAGTGTCTGTCACTGGAGTCACACAATCTTCTCTTCTGTGTGTGTCTCTACATGTTACACAAAGAGCAGTGGTTATCTGTAGGGATATCTAAACAATCAAGAATAGTTTGCTATCTCAAGAAACTCGGTCACATCTACAAGTCACATTTTTCTTATAACAATTCTAGGTTCCAGGAACAGGGACCTGATATTCTTGTGTGACTATTACCCAGCATTCCACAGTAAGTGTCAGAACAGTCTTTAAATAGAGAACAATTTCTTTGTGTGAAAATTAGCTGTTCAGATGACCTACATGCTGCAAACTAGCTGTCCAGGCAAAGTGCGTGCTAGGACAGTCCTGTGCAGTAGCAGTGCATGCTAGGATCTAGCTTCCCACATATAGTTCATGCTGGGAATCAGCTGTCCAGTTGAAGTACAGACCAAGAACTAGCTGTGAAGTCAAGATGCATGCTGGGAGCTAGCTCTCCTGGTGAGTTACATGGTAGGAAGTATCTGTGCAGAAGAGGTGCATGCTGGGAATTAGCTGCGCAGGAGAGATGCATGCTGGGAGCTAGCTGTGCTGAAGAAGTGTATGCCTGGCACTTGCTGTGTAGAAGTGAATGATACTAGTACAGTCTTGCTATTAGGAGAATATCTGAGGTGACCTGATTTGCCATTTATCCCTGAGACAACCTTATTTTTTCTCAATTTCTACTTCTCAACAGTGTGTGAATGTGGGAAAAAATTCACGTCTCTGTCTCAATTTTCTCTTTTTGCAAAAAGGAGGAGAATTACCAGCATTTAAATATCATTGCTTTAAGAAAATTGAAGATCACACTTGCAGTTATTGCATTATTGGTTCTGATGTTATTACGATGGTGACAATTTCAACAGTGGTGGTGGTACCATGATACCTACCACTGGCATTCCTTTAGAGTTGACTGCACATGACAGGATTCCAATTCAGAGATTAGTTGCCCTTATGCCTCCTGTTGCATTGACCCTTGCTTATAGGTTATTTATTGTTTAAAAGGCATCTGGGGACCTAGAGAATGGCTGAGAAAGTAAATGTGCTTTCTGTCATGCCTAACACAATGTCCCTGGATCTTACATAGTAGAAAAACAAAAAAAAAAAAAATGATTACTGGAAGTTTTCTTCTTTACAAGCTTGATCTCTCTCTCTCTCTCTCTCTCTTTCTCTCTCTCTCTCTCTCTCTCTCTCTCTCTCTCACACACACACACACACACACACACATTTGAATATGTATGTGCACACATGCATGCACATCTGGATGCACACACACAATGTAAAAACATATTTTAAAAGGATTTTAGTCTTGATGGGTCATGTTACCTTCAAGTCTGGTGTCTGCAGACAGACTCAGTGTGCTTTTCAATATGTTGGTAGATGATTTGGGGACGTAGGCTATGAATTCCTGAAGGGTGTTAGCATTTGGTCTTTTACTTTCTTTGCCCTCTATGGACCTGTGACGGAATTAATTTGCATGGCCTGTAGCAAATGCTCTCAGCCTGTGTGGGGCTCATTTGTGAACCTGTGGTTATTTATCACCCTGGTTCGATTTGTTTAATAGTAGATGGTACCATTGGCATAATGTGTCTCACTGTGCAAAAGGGAAGCTCTACCCTGACCTCACTTGAAGAATCCACTATGGGATAATTTCTTTCCAACCCATGACTGACATTACAGTGTGATTGCAAATGATCAGTGCGGGGGATGGTTAATGCAGTCTGGACCAGGATCCCTATGATTTATGCTGATAATTAGCTCTTCCTGAGAAATGGACTCCATATCTATGTAACTTTTATTTTTTCCGACAGTCATCTCCATAATGAGCTATTAGTCTACAGGCCAGAAAGAAAGAAAGGGAGAAGGAAGGAAGGACCTCAGGCTGTGGGGTCCTTATTTTGTCTTGAAATCCTCATTCATTTAAAGCCAAATGTGACCATGCTCCCTTTTACAGAGTTTCATTGCTCTGACTTGCAAATGCAACTCAAAAGCAGGAAGGCTGGGCTCATTACTTGTCTTAGTAATGACTTCTGGAGCATGCATTTTTTTTTGCCATACTCATCCTCACTGGGCCCCAGCCACAAAGAGAGGGATAGACAACATTAGCACACTTATTAGTTTGGGAGTGTAAGGAGAGACAAGGGGGAGGGGGAGAAAACTGTTTTAAGCAGAAGTCTTCAGGGACAGATGGCAGAGCCAGTATAGGGGAAACGGGCTAATTATTAAAAGGCTGATATAGGGAATTTGTGACATAAACACAAAGTGATACCTGTAACCAGGGCGCAGCCACAGTTGAAGGTCATCAGAAGGAGGAAATTGACTTTAAGGCATCTGCTCCCTGCTCCTTCCCTGTATTATGTTTCCCTTGGACTTTGGAATACCCTGTACTCCCTAACCCATCTTGCTGCTTCTGGAAGTGACTTTGTTCTGACTTATGACTCACACCCAGCAGGAGGGACTACTTGGGTTACTGAGTTGAGAAACCTGGGCTGGTGCCTAGGGCTTTTGTTTGGCTTCTGAGATGCTTTTGTTTGGCTTCTTGAATGCCATTTCTGTGTAAAGATTGTTGAAAGAAAAATCACAGTTTCCCCTACTAGGCATGGTCTGTTCCATTGAGGAACATGAGAGAAGACTGTGACATTGCTTCCCTGGATTCCACACCAGGATGAGCATGCATTAAACATGCACAAGACAGGGTGGAGAGTTAAAATTTTCACCCCAGATTAAGAAGACCAAGCCAAAGGGGTTAGGTCACCAGTTGGCAGTCACAGAAAGAATATGAAGGAATTAAAAGAAAAACTCTGAAGAGGTGCCTCCCTGACAGACAGCTGAATTGTTCTTAGCTTGCTCAGAGTCTCTTGATTGACGTCCTTGAGAATTTTATCACCTTAATTTATATAGCAATGGTTCTCAAGTTGTGGGGTCATATATTCCATATTCTATATGTCAGATATTTAAAATTCATTAAATTACAATTATAAAATAGCAATGAAAATAATTTTATGGTTGGGGGTCTCCACAACATGAGGAACTGTATTAAAAGGTCACAGCATTAGAAAGGTAGAGAACCACTGCTTTAGACCATGCTGATTTATAAAGGAAACTTCTACCCCCACCATTTCATCTTTTCTACCATCTTTCTATTATCCTTCTCCCTCTTTCATTCCTTTTTTCTTTCTTCCTTACTTTCTCCTCCTTCACTTTCCATACCTCTCCATCTTCTCTCCCTTCTTCCTTCTCTTCACAGGTGTCCTTCCTCCGTAAAAATACCCATCAAAGCTAATCCACAGAAATATCTAATGGCTCAAATCAAGATTTTCCCATAGTTGTTGCCTGTGGCACAACTGTTAACAAGGTTGATTCCCAGCCCATTTTTTATGGCAGTCATCTCTGAGTTCTCAGAAAGTCTTTGTTTAGCAATTTTGTGTCCTGGGGCCAATATTTCAAGTTTGGATTTGGTGGCAGATCTTGAATTTTAAGTATGGATTTGGTGGGAGACCCTGACCTGACCAAGCAGACAGCAGGAATATTTCAGCCGACTTTGTTTATCCTCAAGGTATATAGAAAGATCAGGACTACTCACCCCCAAAAGGAACAAATTCTCCCCTTTGAATTTTCTTCCCATTGTTTAAAAGCAGGGATATTTTAGCCTCATGTGAATGGTTGAAAACGTCATGGAGCAGAGGACAGTGATGAGCTTCCTGCCTTCTTATGTAGAAAGTTTTAAATTCTTGAATATGTCAAGATATTGGCCATGTTTCGACATCACAGTGATAAGGGGGTATCTCAATCATATAATGACTCATTTGTCAAATCCCACTGCTCAAAAGAGATGTATAAGAATTTATATTTTAAACATGTTCATTCTCAACTCACTCCTAGGCAGACCCCTGAATCTTTCCATTTGGATAACATCAATTCAGCTGTGAAATGTTCCTTATAAAAATGGAAGAAGAAATGAAGGTAGTAAATAAAAGTGTGGTTCTCCTCTGCAGCTTGGGCTTGAATAGACCATAGCCTGACAGTCAGTCTCAGTTATTTTGTGGCCTGATGTCATCTTTACTTTCCTTGTAGTTTGTTCATGTGAGAAAGCCCAAGACATCTCTGGAAACTGAGTTGACTTTGGCCAAGAGTTCTATGGCTTCAGAGAATGAAGGCTTGGGAGGGGATTCAGTTACAAAAGAGCTTCCTACAAAAGCATTCAGATCTGAATTCAGATGCCTGACACTCATGATAAAGCTATATGGGAGATGGCAAGCAACTGTAATCCCAGTGCTGAGAAGTACAGAGACATGTGGAATCCAGGAACTTAATGGGTAGCCTCTGTAGCCAATTGATGAGCTCCTTGTTCAGCAAGAGAGCCTATTTCAAAACATAAGGTCAAGAACAGTAGAGAAAGATATACAGTGTTGGCCTCTGGCCTACACACACACACACACACACACACACACACACACACTCACACACAGACAGACAGACAAATACATACACCACACATGATTATATAAATTTAAAAAGAAAATGTGTAGTTTTAAGAAGACTTTGCAGTCCTTGAAGGTGGGGCACTCTGTGCCTGGTATATAAAACATGTTACAATGTATTAATAATATTTCTGATCCCTAAGTAGATGAGAGAAATCTAGAAATGGTATTAATACCTTTGCCTAAGACCTACTGTAAAAAATGCATTGGTAGTGTATAAATCACATTACTTTCATTGAGCCAGGAAACGGAATCCCAGGAAGTGGTGGAGGAGGCATTGCTGTGTGACGACAGAAAGAGTTAAGCCATTTTTCTATTTACATGGTTTATTTCACAAGTGTCTGACTCATTGGGCATAGCTAGCACAGTTAAATTACAAAATTACTATTTGGTCCCTTTTTATTGACTACAATTCAAGGCTGCTTCAAGCCTCCCCAATTTAATCCCCCCTAGCTCTTTGGCAAGAATGTTCCATTTTATTTTTACTGTTAAACTGTGTGAGATACCCCTAAGGCTATATGGAAACTGGCTCTCTGTGATGATGGCTAACAGAGTGTATCACTTTTTCATGATTTCTCATTCTCCTGTAAATTGGGAGAGGCAGTGAGAGCAGTGAGATGTGAATTTTGTGTTGTCAGCATTTTCCTGCCACAGTCTCAGTCCAAGTTGTTGCTGTTTGGGTAATTAATTATCACGTGTTGGTTGCTCAGCATTCCAAGTTACCACTTAGCAACTTGTCAAATACTTAGCTAATGAGCCTATCTCATGGAATCCCATGCATTTATTTTACTTTAATTTTAAGCATCTTGACAATGCTGAATTTCACTGGGTCAGAAAGGAGTTAAGAGGAAGACAGTGAGTCAATCTATTGTTATGGGTTGTCCACCAGAGATAGCCACTTGTACACAGTTTATGGCAAACTGAAATCTTTATTCTAGCAGGAGAGAGTTACACATTGGTGTTCAAGACCTACATACATGTAACCTGGAGTATTTAGAGCAAAGGGCTCTTAAAAGTGTCATGGTATCTTGCTGTAGTGTCAACTACAGAAGTGTGTGTGTGTGTGTGTGTGTGTGTGTGTGTGTGTGTGTGTTTGCACAAGCAAGCAGTTTAACAGAAGTCAAGATTAGCAGTTAACTGAACAGGCAATTTAACAGAAGTTAAGATAATTTAGCTGGGGCATGTTGATCACAAATTCCTAGAATAGAGTAAGATAATTTTCCACAGGATTATCCATCAAAGAAAGCAAATTATGATTAAACTTGAAATGTCTTCAGCAAGAATAGAAGATGGAAGAACCTCTGCAGTGTCTTGCCCTGTTGCACTATAGAAAAATAAAAGGCTTGCATTTGCTTTCCCATTTGTTTCTACCAAGAATGGTCCACCAAAAGTATTTCACTGACTTTAAATAATTTGAATTTGTTATTAATGTGACATAGGGTGAGGAGTACACACCATGCAGAGCATATGGAAGTAAGAGGACAACTCTGGAGTCAATTCTTATTTTCCTTTGTGGATTCCTGAGACTGAACTCAGGTTTTTATGCTTTTGCTACAAATACTTTCACACTGGCCCTGTGTTGAATTTAGTCTCAAACTCTAGAGACTGGAGTACCTTGCCATCCTAGTAAATATGTAATACATGACATGACTTACTACAGACTATTCTCTGTGAAAGTGCTTTTAAAATGCACATTTCTGTTAAGTTTTTTGTGCCAGACACATGAGGATCTAAAGTAGGCTCCTGTACATCATTGTTTCTGTTGTTGCTGGCTCTCCTCCCTTCCATGATGGTGGATCTATAGTAGAATATTGTTTCTACACTGACAGAGCACCTTGATATTAAGGGAAGATTGAGAGCACTGCTTCAAGTTTTATTTGCTCAGATAGTCAGCATTCCCTACATTTGGTTGGGTACTAATAGCTTAGCTGGATCAGTGAATATCTATCTGGGTGTCCATCGATGGATGAATGGAAAAAAATATGTATTATACATGCATGATAGTGTTTTATTCAGTCATAAAGAAGAATGCAGTTACATTGTCTGCATAGTATAATTGGAGATGGTCATATGAAATGAAGCCAGTCATAACTAGATAAAACACATACAACATGTTTTTTCCTCATGACTACAACCTGAGATTTAATACATATACATATACACACATGAATATACAAAAATGCATGCACATACAGAAATACATACAAATGGACACACACAAGCACACACATATATGCATACTCCAACAAACATATGCATAAGAGAGAAGGAGAGCACAAAAATAAAATAGGTTCATTTAAGAGAAATAGGAATAGCAGAAGGTAACAGGGAGTAAAAGGAGAAGGGTATGGAAAAGAAATATAGTCAAGGGCTATGTCATCATATACTTCATCAAAAATTTCATTGTAAAAATATTGCTTTTCAAGAAAATATAATTTTAAGTAGAATATCAACTTCCTGATAATGACTGAGTCCCCTCTTGGTGAAGAATAGAAATTGGGACCACAAGGAATTGCACACATCAAAATATGAGTCTCCACGTTGACTTTCGTATGATTAATGTCTGATGAAGCCACAGACTTTTCTTCTTTTCTGAGTTGAAAGGCTTTGCTGACTCAAAATTTGCGTAGAAAGAAATGGATTCTTCAGTTCAAAAAGCAGCACTCAAATGGTAGCTTCTTCTGAAGCTCAGGTACTGCTATGGTGTCTTATGATTGGGAATGTCTGCAATTTAAAAGGAAAAAGAGTATGGTGTTATTTTTCCCATGTCAATCAAAAACAGGAAAAACTACTTCCCTGTAGGGTGATTTAGCCAAGTAGTGCAACTGTTTCTGTAGAGAAGCCAGAAACGAGATTGAAACAGAGGAACGGATTATGTTCCCTTACAACTGTTTGTGCTGATAGTTCCTTGTAAAAGCAAGCTTTTTTTCCCCCATCTAATGAGAGCATGGTATTGATTCCGTATAAAAGTTTATCCTCCTGAGTTTTATAGTTCTCACATTACCTGTTGATTTTGTTTATATTTTTATAATGCAGGGAAATTTCTGCTCCCTTCCTCAAAGAGGTGAGAAAATATATTTTAATCATATATCTCATTTTTTTCAGGTTTATATTAATGCTAAGATATATTTTATTTGTCCATGTATTTATCAGAGAACTCAAAAATAAAATCAATGGTGTGAACAACTTCTAACAATGTATTTTTCTTGAGATGGTATCACCACTGGGTACCAGAGACTGGCTTCCAATTTGAGATTCTCATGTTCCCTCTTTTCAGGTGTAGAGATTACAGCTGTGTGCTCCATGCTGAAGCTTGACATTTTTTTCCTCTACAGTAGTACATTCTAATGAGAGCACACCAACATATTTCTGCATTTTGTATCTTCTTTATAGAAATCTCAGTTGAGTTGAACTAACATTTGTAAGGGGTTTCAGAGGACTCTGAAGAACTCTGTGTTGATACTTAACATCTTTGGATTTATCAACTGTGGGTCACTCAGAGTTATAACCATCTCATTCAACAGTTTAAAATGACTAAAATATCAGAGAGATGAAAAAGTACTTTTGAGGGTTGACTTTTAGCAAAAGCAGACAGGTAAATATGAATCTAATATAGTCTCAAAAATACACTATCATAGGTATCTTCCCTGCCCCCTTTCCTGTTCTATACCTTTGATTAGTCATAGCCTGGTTCTCCTATTAGTTCGAAGGCAGTGGAGAGGAGTGGTATTGATGAGGGCTGATTAAGCAAATTAATGAATTGAGAGAGCTGCATAGTAAGTGAGAAATATTTGAGAAACAGAATTGGGTTTTGCTCATTGACCGTACAGTGTAGACATTTAAATCACAAGGGGATGTTTAGGAACAAGTTATACTGCCAATGGAAGGGAAGACAAACTATTTAAAAGTGCATGGCTATCATTTTTCTTTTCCAAAGAATAGTCACATGCTGGCTATCCACTGTCTCTGACCAGATGTTAGTTCAGCTCCATTTTCAGAGTCAGCAGCAGCCCCAGAAATTATTTTTCCAACAAATATAGGTTGGAAGTTGTCTTCAAACAGGCTTGAGCACTTTATGGTATTGAGAATTCTGATGAACATCTCTTCTCATTGGATGGCTAGAAATGATGTGCACTGTTTTTTTTTTACAAGAATTGCAAAATATTAGAGACTGAAAATGCTTGTCATTTCATATTGCTCACATTTTATTTTTTAACTAATTTTTTTTTTTAGTTTTGGGTGTGGGTGCTGATGCAAATGTTATAAAAACTAGCCAGACATGATGTTGCATACTCATTATTTTGGTAGAGAAGAAATAGAGATAGGTGGATTCACGGGCTGGCCAGTCTTAGCATACTTATTAAGATACATATACATACACATGCACAAACACACACAGGATGGGGAGGAAGAGAGAGGAGAGAAAGAAGAGAGAGAGAGAGAGAGAGAGAGAGAGAGAGAGAGAGAGAGAGAGAGAGAGAGAGATTAACAAAAACATCAACTGGATAAAATTTAATGGGAGAATTAAATTCTCTCACCAGTGGGAGAATAGGAAATAAACTATAAGAAATTTTTATCTGGATTAAATGCATACTGTATTTAAAATGAACAAATCAGATTTCTATATTCAACATATGTAAATCTCAAAACATAATTTTGAATAACTCTAAGTTAACCACAGAAGGTGATAACAGAGTGATCTCAATTGTAGTTTTGAACATGAACAATTATATATTAAAAAATATATGGGTCTATGGATGAATATCTTTATATATGACTATATGAATACATTATACATATATACATATTTACTGTGTCCACATTCATCTATGGGTAAATAAGAAAGAGGATCTTGGACATGATAAATGCTAAGTCAAACAGTGTGCCCATCTCTGTTCGGAAGGAGAGGCTAGCTGAATAACTTGAAGTCAGAGAAGGCAACTGACAGAGCTTTAATCATACTTGTTATATTTTATGCTACAAGCTATATATAGTGTTGATATACAGTACTGGTTTTACCATTTTCTGTTTCTCTTTACATGACTAATGTATTACATAAGGGAAACGAGTGTTTCAGAAACTTCATATTGGGCTGTGGTCTGCCTCTCTCTCTCTCTCTCTCTCTCTCTCTCTCTCTCTCTCTCTCTCTCTCTCTCTCTCTCTCTCTCTGTGTGTGTGTGTGTGTGTGTGTGTGTCCATAGTACATGCATATCAATCTTTTAAACATCAGTTTGCTTTCTTACAAGTGACCAGCTTCTGATCTTTTACAGGACTTTGAAAGATCTTTACAGAAAAACAATGATCTTATCTAGTGCAATTCTTAGGGCAGATGAGCAGGGAGGAGGACTCTCAGTCCACAACACAAAACCCGGATGTGTCCAGCGGTTCCCTGATGGCTTTGATCAATGCAAACTGCTAATTGAATGGTCTGTCTGCATCTTCCTTCAGAAATGATTTTCTCCCTGACTCAATTACTGGGATAATTGCTTCCAGTTTCAATGTGCCTTTAACTGAGTAGACCCAGTGTTAGCATCAGAATCTTTCATTCTGCACCTCCACATTGTTTCAGGTAACAAGCCTTCTGTGGACCCTCTTGTATTGCAGAATTGGCACATACCCTCTATTCATTTCTCTCTGTGCAGAAAGAGATCAAGTTGTTTTTGAAGTCTGAGATTTCTTTCAGATTTCACATTGTTTAAAAATCTCATCGATTACAGATATTTTTTCAGGCTTATTTCTCCTTCTTCCTTCCCCTTCTTAGATTTATTTTCTTCCTCCCTCCCTTCCTTCTGTCCTTCTTTTCTTTTTTTTTTCTTTTCTTTGTACTTTTCCTCTGTTCAGGAAAGTTATTAACATTAACACATTTACTTGCTGCACAACGGAGACCTGTAGAGGCAGGTGGCTGGGTCCTTGTATTGGGAAGATGAGTAGAATAAAATCTGGGTTGCAGTTTGTGGAGGGGGTCAGCCAAATGTAACAAACTTAGGTCACTATTGATGGGATGGGGGAGGCAAAAGTAGTATATGAAAACATGTAATTAGATGGCAGGGACATTTGTAAAATGTACTTGACAGAAACAGAGTGAGTTTCTATATTTCTTTTTTAGAAGATAAAGGACTTTATGAAATTCCTACGAAAATGAATGTATCTAGAGGATATTATCCTCGGTGAGGTAACCTCCTCACAAAAGAATAGACATAATATGCAGTCACTGATAATTGAATCCTAACCCCAGAAAGCTGTGAATACCCAAGAAACAACTCACAGACCATTCGAAGTTCACACACACACACACACACACACAAAGCCAAAAAGTGGAAGCCTCGGTCCCTCTTAGAAAGAAAAACAATAACTGTATAGCACCCTCTCCGAGTGGGGAAACCTAGACCTTAAATCATTAATAACTCAAGAGCTAAGAAGATAACCTTGTTTAAATTTTTGGTATTTAAAAATCATTATGATTAACCTTTATACACCAAGAAAACTTTGACTATTTCCATGGTATGTTTTGTTTTACATATACTTTATGATCATTGTAAATATACCAAACCTGTTAAAAATCAAATACTCACAAAAATATATTCATATAGCTTTATGCTAAAATGCTTTTAATAATCTGTACATATATCTCTGTTTATTTTAAATAAAGTTGTAAGGGAAAAAAAGATAAAAGGGCTTTTGTATACTTTATACAGAGACATTAAGTGGGTATTGGTTTCTACTTTGCACATATAAAAAGTTTAAGACAGGTCTTTGCTCTTTTTTATTTTTTTAAAATAACCCATCCAATAAAATATGCACTGTACATTTTACCAAAGGGTGTGGCAATCTAGTGGTATTGCTCAACCTAGCTGGGATCAGACACTTAATTAAAAATTACTCTGAAGCCAACTGCCTATTGTTTCTCACCTGGTGTGGGAGCTCATAATATGCTCCACTCCATGCAAGAGGTTGACTGGCTTCATCCTATGCAGGTCTGTACAGCATTCCATGACTGCTGTGAGCTCACTGGTTCATTGGCTTCAAAATGCTCAGGTAACCGTGGTTTGTTCAAAACTTCTTAGATGTCTTGCTCTTATAATTTTTCTATCTCCTTCTTCTGTAATTGCTCCTTAGCCTTGGAGAGTTGCATGTAGTATAGATGTTCCATTTGTGGCTGAGCTCAACACAGGTATTATTTCTCTGTACTTTGACCAGTTTTGAATTTCTGTGTTAAATACTGTCCATGGAATGAAGTGTTCTCTGCTGAGGACTAAGAGCTATGGATATAGACATAGAAGTTCTAGGGGGCATTTTGACAAGAAGTTTAGAGAGGTGGTTCCATAAGAGGAGAACTTGCAGACTTTGGGTGGAGAAATGAAATACACGTTCTCAAAATACATTGTATACATGAAACTCTATAAAATTTTATTATATTTAATTTATAAAACTGTTCTCTGGAATGCTTGCATATTTTCTATGATGCAGGTTTTATAGTCTTTTTTCCTTCTCTTCTATAATGTTGCCTGAGCCTTGAGGTGAGGTTGATAAAGGCATCACATTGAAGGCTGTTCTCTCTACTTTTAGAAACTTTTCGTGTGTCTGAGCACTGCCTGCTACTCATTGCTAAATAAGCTTCTCTGACCAGCATGGTGTGTGAATATCACTGATTTTGCTAGTCTAGTAGCATATATATGAGGGAAAGAACATGGACAGTGAGCTGGAGGAGAAAAGACAATAACTACTCTGTGGAGATAAGGTGAGCAGTGTAGACGGCAGCATCACAGAAACAAGAGGGGTAGAGAAAAAAAAAACAATAAGCATCCACTCTCTAAAGCGTGGAGAACAAGCAGTATAGATTGCAATACTACAGAAATGGAGGGATAGAGCAGCCAGTTCTACCTTTAAAAGGGACCTGCAGAAAGGTGATGCCATTGAATGTGGGCCTGGAAAAACAAGGGATTTCCAGGCAAAGGAGAGCGCATATGTTGCAGGCAGAACAAACAATTTGAACAGAGCATGGGATGACTTTGGAAAGTCTAGAATATTAGTATGAACAGACTAAAGAGACATGTGAAATGATCACAGACAGACCCCATAATCTATCACAATGGAGTGTGTGGTAGTGACAATGTGGAACTTTGATTTCTTTAAAAAAAAGAAAAACACAGAAACTTTACAATAGTGTGCTTATCTTTTAATCCCAAGTGTGGGAATATGAGGCTGTTTTAGTCTGTCCACAGCATATGATTATGATTTGCCTAGTGCTATAACAGAGGCATGGTTTTTACCAGCAACAGGTTGTTTCTCCAATTATGCCACCATTGGAATCCTGGGAACTTTTCTGAGGATATATAAATGTTAGAGGCTAGAAAGACATTGTTGGTGGTTGATAGTTGTTCATGGTGTTGGTTGCTGTATCTTAGTAGCTATGCTCAAATAAGAAATAAAAGGAAAAAATTAGAATCACAGGACCTCACTTTTTCTCCCCTCTATCTTTCATTCTTTACTATCTAATAATAGGGGGTAAAAGTGGGAGTCATAAAGGGTGAGAAAAAGAAGAACCTACAAAGTAGCAAAGACCAGCCAGAGGGTGTCATGCAGGCTTAGCCGAGAGATGAAAAGATAGTGCAAAACACATGAGAAGCAACATGTTATTCACCCCATAAATGTATCCCAGGATAAGTATCATTTGAATAAATGTAGAAAGGGCAGCATGTGTTGATTGGCTCCTGGAGTACAAGGTCACAAATGAGCATACCAGTACAGTGGCAAGAAAACTGAGGTAAGAAGATCATCTGGGTGTTTGTTTGATGGAGTGATATCAATGTTCAAGATGAAGTAGAGGTAGCAGGAAACGTGGGAAGCTGAGATAGTAAGGACTCATTAATCCAAAAGGAGCCTGTAGTTAAGTTTGAAAGCTCTCCACTGAAACATAGAAGATAAAAAGTCCATAAAACAAAGAAATTTGTCATTCTGAGCTCTCTCATTTTGTGTGTTAGCTTCTACAGTTTGCATATAGGATGTTGTTGTTTCTCCTGGCATTGCTTCCTGGTTGTATAAAGAAATAATCATATAAATAAATATTAGTAGAAAGTACAGCTGTCCCTGGATGCCTGTCTTATATTCTGAGTCCCAAGAAGATAAAAAACTAAAATGCAGAGAAATATCATATTGAAATACCATTGCTATGGATTTTAAGGAGTTATACTAAGGGCTTGAAATGTATCCCAGTTGGTAGAATCCTTTTCTAGCATGCATAAACCCTTAGTTTCAATTCCCGACATGGTATTGCATGGTATTTCATTCCAATTAGGCCTTGTATCACATTCCAATAAACCTCTTGAGGCAAGAAGAGGAAGGTTAGAAATTTAAGGTCATCCTAGCTTCAACTAAGTTTCAGGCCAGCCTACTCTGCCTGAGACCTATTCTTAAAAGTTGATTGATTAAAAATTAAAATTAAACAAAGGTTCCAGATGAATGGGTGAATGGTTAATCCCATGCTGTGTTCTTGCAGAATAACCGAGGTTTGGTTTCTAGCATTTAAATCATGCCTCACAACCGATTAGTACTCTAGTTTCAAGAAATTTGATGCCCTCTTCTACTCTCCAAGTGTGGTTCATGCACATAAACACGTAGCAGGCATGTACACACCACACACACATACACAGAGAGAGAGAGGGAGAGAGAGGGAGAGGGAGAGGAAGAGGGAGAGGGAGAGAGAGAGAGAGAGAGAGAGAGAGAGAGAGAGAGAGAGAGAGAGAGAGAGAGAGAGAGAGAGAGTACTACCTATATAAGGAAGGCTGCTTGCTTTATTTTCATACATTTAGAGATTAGAAAGATTATGACCTCAGGATACAAAAAGGAAAAGAAATTAAGCTTTGGTTTTACATTTTTCCTTTCCTTTCTTTATATTTTGGAGAAAACCATCCATGACCCTAAATTGTGGAGGTCAGAGAAAGGCCCATGAGAAGCAGTGATCCTGTTCATGCATTTTTCTCATACACAGTGGAAAATCTTGAAGAAGACAAAGTGTTGTGGAACATCATATCATGTGCAAGCTAGGTCTTCAGAGTTTTATTTTCCTCTGAAGTGTATCATATGGGTAGTAGAGGAATTCAGTACTCAGATCTTTTTGTTGGGGACTAGCTTCTTATGTGTGAGTCATACCAAGAGGGGGTACTTGCTACTTGCTACATAGGGAAAAATGACCTTGAACACATGTTCCTCCTGTCTCTTTAGGAATTATAGACCTGTGCTACCAACAGAAATTTATCTTTCCTCTAAAGTTATAAACACCCTGGAACAAAGCACCTTTTCACAGTTGTTAAATGCAATACTAATCTTTGTTGGTAATGCTCCAAACCGCATGAAAAGTTAAGGGTGTATTTTATATTGTTCTGTAGGCATTTTTCTTACCAGTAGTTTTAATAAGGTATTATGCTTAAAGTAGTTTATGTCCTTTTTCATGATATCTGAGCCCATATGGCATTTCCTAATACCTTTAGTTAGTAAGATCATTCTGCCTTTTTAAATTTACCTCTGTTTATGGTGTGGTACCAGTTGCTGGTGGTCATCTGTGTTGTTTTCTTTTTGATTTATTTGTAAGAAGTATTAGATCACATTTGTAGGTTAAAGGAATTCAAGTGCAATTTAGGTCTTGTTGATGTCTACTGTTCGTTCAGAATCTGACACATATCTTGCCTTGAAAGTAACTTCATGTTGAAACAGTACATGAAAAGAGAAGTACCATCTTCTAAGTCTGACAAACTTATGAAAGCCATAAACCCACAGTAGCTATGCATACTGATGCTAGATCCACAGAAGTGAGGTCTGCCTGTCAATAGGCTATAAAGGCAGGGAGGGATGTAGGAGAGGGGCTACCACTACCACAAACTACTGATCAGTTTGTGATTACTGGAAGCCAACAGAATTCTGGGAAATAGGGAAGTACTGGTGAGTCCATCAGGCTTTTCTAGTTAGATCCAAACTCAGAATCACACAGACCACCCTAGCTAAAGTGTGTGGGTGACAAAACAAAACAAAATCCAGCAAATAATAATATATTTGCGGGAGGCATATAGAATGACCAGAATACAAGCTATACATGTATAAAATTGTATTAGAACAATATTTACTAATAAATAAAAATTTAAAGGTAAAGGTTAGTTTAAAAAGGAAAAAAAATAACCCTTTGTACTTTCTCCTAATAAAATTAAAGGGAGTGAAGCACAGGTATGAAAAAAAAATGGCCAGAGAAGCATGAAGCCACAATATGATAATATCTGTGTTGTGGATAAACATAGAAAAAGAAAGATTAAAATAGAAGATTGGTGGTGGTATATTTGGTGGATTATGTCATTTATTATTTCCCAAGCTTCATTTCTACATGTCTGTACTCATGTTAAAAATGGCTTCTTTTCCCTCATCTCTGGTGGCTCTTTTCTCATTACTTTGTAACATTTGCAAATTACAAGCTTTTGGGGGGGGTGGGGGTTGGGAGTAGTGTGGCTGATTGACTTGACACTTCAAGCCAAGTAGGAAGAAAATATGTCACTTCTTTTGGATGGGCATGAAAAGATGTGGTTGATCTGATACAGAGAGGGAAAGCAGATTCAAAGCTCTCTGTTCAGTCCACTTGCTCCCCATCTGCTTCTTTTTCATCTGCCTCATTTTGTTCAGCAAGCACACATATGTCTATATAGATTAATAAACGGATATGTCTATATAAATTTATCAATATGCAGAGATATGTTTGTGATGCAAAGTTGCTCTTTTCCTAAAATATTTTATTATACTGCTACAGTTTTCTAAAACTGGCAAGTTCTTTCTTGTTCTACTTACCATTAAGTAGCAAGAAAAGCAAACTCTTAGAGCTATTAGCTTTGTGAGAACACATAAAGACCTGGCTGTTTTACTCTAAGAAAATACGCCTTGTCTTGAAGGTGTGTTCTCTTCTCTTAAACAAACAAACAAAAGCTAGTCATATAAGCTTGATGTTAGAGACTGAATTTGAAGTCACAGGAACTTTCTTGGAGCAGGCATGTACTACAAGAAAATTGTGTTTTATCCTGAAAATGTACTAGGAGTTCATGGGTCTCTTCTTGATCTCTCACAAAGAGTCTGAAAGTGAACTCTTAGAAGAATGATTTGACTTAAACGATGTCTAGAGGAAG
This sequence comes from Micromys minutus, assembly GCF_963924665.1. Lineage (NCBI taxonomy): Eukaryota > Metazoa > Chordata > Mammalia > Rodentia > Muridae > Micromys > Micromys minutus. The sequence continues at coordinate 19,791,705 of NC_137966.1, forward strand.
GATTTTTGTAATTGGAGAAAGGTTCCCTTTGAAGAATGGAAGACACTCACTGGCTTCTCTGGCATTTGACAAGTCATTGAGAAAGTAGCTAAAAGCAAGAGGAGACAGGGACTGTCTCCAGAATCTGCTAGCAATTCTTCTTGAACTGTGAGAGGTCTGTGGGGCATTGCATCAAGCAAAGATGGCAAGGACATCTTTGATGAGATGCAGGTTGTAATAATGTCTTCCTGCCACTAGGAGGCATATGGTTCTGTTGCTTAATTTAAAGTGGCAAGCCTCTCTCTCCTATAGATAGATGTTTGAAATGCCAGTTTATGAGTTCCCAATGCCTGGAAGAGTTTGAATATTATTTAAGATGTATCTCTTATCAGCTCATATTAGATAGATAGATAGATAGATAGATAGACAGACAGACAGACAGACAGACAGACAGACAGATGAGTAGATAAAGTAAGCGGCCATTCCAACCTGTAAGAGACAAGTACCATGAGCAAGGATTACTTTTGTGTATTCCTGAGTCACTATATTAGAAAGTTGTGTTTCATAGCAGCATACCCTAACTCCTCCTGGATAATGCATCACACCTCCTGACTCTGTCATCTCTTCTACTTCCCATGTTGAGCACATCCTTCTCTGTCCTCTTTTTTGGCATCATCTGAGCATGATGTATTTTTCTGCATCCATAGAAAGGTATTGGGAAAATGCTGTTTGTGTCTAAAATTTGATGGACAGTGGCTGGATTTGCCATTAGTCAAAAACCCCAGAGTTAGGGACAAAAGTGAAGGTTAAACAGATATTTTGTTCTTTCAGAAGAACTGAGTTTGGTTCTTAGCATTTACATCACAATTCCCACAAACACTTGAAAATGCAGGGTATCTGATGCCCACTTGTGCCTGCTGTATGCACCTGCCCATGCACACACATGCACATTCATAAACAAATACATGCACATATATTTTTTAAGTTTTAAGTATCCCACAGCTAGTAGTATATATATATATATATACACACACACACACAAGTGCAAGTGTGCATGCATGCACAATAAAAAGAATGAATACAAAGAAAAACCATTTTCTTTTAATACTGAGAGGGTAAGGCATATGAATTGATCAAGGAAGTTGGAAAAGTTTTGAACAGATGATGTCCCAGTTTCTTTTGGTGTTCAGTCGCAGTGCTATTGGATGATGATGGTGATGATGGTGATCAGCGATGGTGATTTTGATGAAGGTATTATGATTGTGATAAGGTGATGCTAAAGATGGTGGTAGTGATGACTATTCTGGTGGTGATGAAGATTGAAAGGATGATTGATGCTGCTCATCGATTTGATGATTTCTTTGCGTCAGAGGCTCATGTATCCTATTCTAACCCCAAGTCCTCCACGGAAATGTGGCTCAGTCCCTCCACCTTCTGAGACCTATGATTATGGCTGTGTGCCACCATGCTCAGTTTATGCGGTGCTGAGGATTGAACCTGAAGCTTCACAGATGCTACACAAATGCTCCTTCAATTGAACTGCAGCTCTGTTGATTATTTTTCTACAAACATGTTCAATGTCCTTGTTTGTACTTAGTGCTTGTGTTGGAGTGTAGTTTCTATAGTCTGTCCCTTCTAGGCACAGCAAAGAGACTTCGTAGTTTAGGATGGGGAGGGTGCTTTCCCTTGGCTTGCTAGAGAAAGGTGGGTGCCTTTTCTGTTGTCAGCATGGTAAAGATTTAGTATCACCAGAAAAATCAATCTGATATTCTAAAATAGTCCCATTGGAATTAAAGATGCCTCCTTTGAATCTCGATGGCTACAGCTGATCATACCCCATGTCTGATACACATAAATATCCAAGGCGTTAGTAGAGGCATGTCCAGCCAGCTTTACAACAAGGATTTAAGAGCTACGTGATATTATTTGTCATGAATAATTGCTTGCGGAGAATATTGGATCACCTTGTATCACTTTCGGAGGCTGGATTTAATTTCAGGTTTGACTGTTAAACTGTAGCTTTGCAGAGCAATAACAAAAAAATCATAATTTAGATTAGGAAAAACAAAACAAATGATGATAGGAATATTATCATAACCGTAATTTTACAGCACAGTTTAATTATTTGGTTCAGTAATGTTCAATAATTATTTCAACACCAAAATCCCTCTTCATCCCAGCCCCTCAACAAACTAAACAACTGTTTCACTACCAGCAGCTAATTTATAAGGCAATTTCAGAATCTTATGACTTCTTGTCTCTCTGAGATTTACAGTCACTAATAAAAGGCCCTAACTTCAAGAGGCATGAATTAAAACTCATTTATAAAGAGTGAAAATTCAGATTTATTTTGTTCTTCCTCTATCCATAGAGGTTCGTATTCTCGTTGACTTGGTGTAAGTGGGTAAACCATGAATTATGAAGATGCATTAAATGTTGGGGAAATGAACAAATTCACTTACATATCTAATGCAGGCAGTACCAGGCATGAGCCAGAGAACATCATTTTCCTCTTTAAACATTAATAATTTAACCTTAGGGAAGATTCTTTTGCCCTTTTACCCTTTTAAAACAAGCCACCCCAAAGTCTAATTTTCTGCACACGAAAATCACCCTTTTCCTCCTCCCTCACTCTCATTTCACACAAACCAGTCAAGATGAACTTTTCTGGAACATGAAGCAGATCCCACGCACTCTTGCCCAGTTTTCACCATCCACTTTCATCTGCTTTAGAATGGAGAGTGAAGACTCTGTTGGCAAGCATCAGGGAAGCAGTCCTGCTTGACCACTCTTGTCCCCATATGACCTCACCACTTTACAATCAACTCAGCTTGAGTAAAGCTTGTGTGTCTATGTGTATGTGTGTGTGAGTGAGTATGTGTGTGCAGATGTATGTGGATATGTCGAGGAGTATGTATGTATGTATGTATATATATATATATATATATATATATGAATATGTATAAAGTATATAATATATGTGCATATGTTTGTATGTGAGAACATGTATGCATTTGTATGTGCATGAGTTCATGTGTATATGTCTCTGTGCATGGGGTTGTTTCCATTTGTATGTAGGTTTTATGTATGTGTATATGTGTGTATTCATGTGAGGTAGTTATATATTGTTGTATCCACACATGTGTATGCTTGTGTGCATATGTACAGGGAAATATATGTACATTTGTATGATGAACAAAAGTGTATATATGTATATATGTTTAGGTTAGGAGTGTATGGTTAAGAGTGTACATGTGTGTATAAGTGCACATAAGCATATCAACATATGTATATGCATGTCTGTGGATGTGCTAGTATGTTTGTAATATTTGTGTATGTAAGGCATATGCATGTGTACATGGATGTGTGTGCATGCCCTTCTCAGTATGGAATTGTGATGCCTAAACCAGCTGGAATACATACTACATCATTTCTTAAGATCATGGGCTTCTGTTCTTCCATATCTCCTGGATTATCTTTGTTCTGCTGCAGTACCATTGAGGAGATTCCATCATACCTTCCCTTTTTAAATATGATCCTCATTCCAATACCAAATGTCAAACCCTGAGAAAGGCACCATGTTTGTTTACATTCTTCACTGAATATGATGGCTAGCACACAGTAGGATGCATAAAGTCACACCTATCCTAGTCACACACAAGCACATTCTGCAGGTGATGTTTCTGTTTCATGATGCTCTCTTTTCATCCTCCTTGTTAAAGAATATTTTGCATCTAATGATGCACTTTTATCATATAGCTTTAAACACATTAGTGACTCTTCTCTCAAGCCCTTCTAACTCCAGCTGAAGCAGCCCTGTATTGGTATTCCCTCATGTTTTTGTTTGTAGGTTTGGGTTTTTTGGATGGCTAGTTTCTGTTAGCATTCTAATCATTCTTCAAGAAGAAAAATAAATCAACAGCAGTAGCACAGGGCATGCACGCACACACACACACACACACACACACACACACACACACTTAGCAACAAGCTCCTTTGAATACTCCCCAGGGCAGGAAGCAGTTCCAGGAGACTGATGACAGTCTTCCAATACCAGCAGATTTATACTGTTTCTCAAAACCCAAGCTCTTTGTCTGAAAAGAGGGAAAAAAGGGAGAAGAAAGAAATCGAGGAAGAGGGTTAAATTGATTTTTTCAACCAATATGGTCAAGTTCAATTTGGGTCCTTAGAAGAGTTAACAGAAAATGACGATTCAAAAACTCCATGTTCCATAAAAATAGCACTATTAAGAAGAAAGCCCTGCTTCTCTGTAACCTCTGTGACACTCTGCTTTGTTGGACTTCCCCAGCTGCAGCTGCTTTGGAGTATAATGCCATTGATTTTGAGACATTTCATAAAGATAATTAGATATACTGGAGTGTATTCTATATTCTCAGCATTTCAGAGGCTATGCAAAGCCACCCACACTTTTGAAATATGTACCTGGCATTTTTTTTCCTTGAAAAACTTTCAGCTTTTGCACACTGGTGGGGGGGTAGGGTGGGGAATCTCTGGCAATTCTTCTAAGACTTCTTGAAGCAGGAAACAAGAGAGTGGGAGAGGGGATTTCTGCTTTCTTTCTCACCTCTGCGTATAAATGTATGAAAACTGCTGATGTATGTTTAACGGATACATTAGTGATTTTGGTTCCAGAGCTCAATTTTTAATACCCAGGATGCCTTATATTACAGAGGAAAGACCAGTGCCGAGTCATTAGGATTACAATGGGTGCTTTCATTTCGGTTTCTTAGTTATTTAAACCAAATACAATTAGATAGGAAGTGGTCAACTTGACTATATATATTTCAAACAGATTTTCAGTGTGTATGTGGATCTGTTCCATTCCTGTGCCGCTTTCTCAAGGCAATGGCAGTGAATCTTAGTTCATGCGATTGGTTTTGGTGGAGAGAAAATTGCTGTTGTATAAGGTATTGAGTTAAACACGTCTGCCTCTTGTCTTTATTGAATTCAGTTAGATTTTGTCATCACGTCTCAGTATGAACATTACTTTATCTTATGCATACCTGTTGTCATTGTTGTCTAGTCACTATGACTCTGTGATCCTCATTGTACCTAGATAAGAAGATAATCCTCTGATCTGGGGAATAACTTGCATGAAGTGCCTCAGTTGGGAAGAAAAGGGCTTAAGTTGGGATAGCAAGAATTTCACCTTCTAACTCCCAGAAATCTAATTTCCTCTTCACATACATGTGTGTGCATATACATACATGTACAGATAAAATATAATCATTTTAAAAGTTTGATTCTATTTATATTGCCTCTATGTGTGTGCGTGCATGAAACTTTCAAAGTATGGCCTGGGGAGAATGGAAGTCTTCACTGTATCCCTCAGAAAAATGATCATGAAATTATTTAAGAACTTTTGGTCATCATATTAAAACTTATAGAGAGAGTTCAGGCTTTTTTTCTATTTTATGCTAGGATAAAATGACTGGTATTGAATTTTCTTTCCTTTGCTCAGGATAATTTTTATGGACAATGCATTTGTTTTCCTTTATTGTGACTGACAACAAGAATGCCATTATGAGCCATCTGATCAAGAAAGGAGCCGCTGTTCTGTTCTAATCAATGTGTATTTTTTCTCTTCTATTTCTGCGTACCTTATGACAAAACGTGGAAAGGAAATTTCATCTCATAAAACTGCCCAGAAGATGGGTTTCAGGCCTAAGCAGTCAACGTGGAATTGGATTCATCACAGTTCAATTGTAAAAATTGCTTGCAGTCCACCAAGTGTTGAGTGTAGTGTTCTAACCTCTCATCAGTTTCTGCAATATTTATGGGACAATATCTCATAAAATAATGAATATAACTTTTCAGTGGAGCAAAAAATGCACACTATGTTTCTGCTTTCATTGAATATTCATGTGTATGTGTATGTTGTGTTTGTCACTGGTCATTTACCAATGTTTAACAAGCACAGACGTTCCTGGGCAGAGAGAGAGAGAGAGAGAGAGAGAGAGAGAGAGAGAGAGAGAGAGAGAGAGAGAGAGAGAGAGAGAGAGAGAGAGAGAGTCATAGGAAACAGAGCTAAGGTAAAGCAAACAAATGAGCCAGAAGTATCATATTTCTGCCTGGTTACATTTCAGAAGTGCAGATAACATTTTTAATATGGCCCATATTTCTTCAGTTCTGTGTGTTGACGTGTCCTGGGATAAGATGGATGATTTGATTTGGAGGTATGTGCCTCTGTCTAGCCAAGGCAATCTTTACTTCCCTGTAACAGAGCCTCCAAATGCCATTCCCTAGGAACTGGCATACGCAAGTTGTCTTCCCACAAAGACCACAGTATTCAAGGGCAGCTGAGGCAGAGGAGTGGAAAGCTTGACTTCTACTTGATATTAGACCATTGGGTGTCTACTTACAGTAACTGGAAGGAAAGCAAGCTTTAGCTCTGGCTGTTTGAATTTTGCAGCAAGAGAGTTTTGCTTGTTTGCAATAATGCTCATTTTATACTGGCGACTGCTGTGCTTCCTGAAGAATTTCTCATTCAAGCCCACTAGTGAGAGAGGCAAAGTTAAACAGCTGTTCTTTTCTTTGGGACAGTGAGAAAATACAGGCTTAGAGACATTACCTGGGTGGAGAGAATTATCTCTGGAGGGCTTTAAGATCTAAAAATTGAATATAAACTGCACTTTTCACTTTGGGTGTATAACTGGGGGCATAATTCACCATATTGTCTAATCTACAAAATGCCCACATGGAAAGAATATAAAGGCTGTAGCTGCAGTCTCAGGACTTAAACATAACTATGCAGATCATACTTTCTAAATTTACTTAGAATTTTGGTTCATCTGAGTAGGGTAAAGCTGGACTTGGGATAAGGCTTGCAAAGAGATAAATCACTCCTGTGCTTGGAAGGAGAATTTGAAGATGGCAGTGCTGCTTATGGTGGTTCAAGTTCATTGCCCAGGGTTCAGTTTTTCTGCCCAACACCCTTTCTTTGATGTTGTGATGTTTTTGTGGTTTGTGTGAGCATGAGTCCCCCTTCTGGTCAGTCATCAGCTGAAATGAAAGTCACAAGCACAGCAACATTCAATCCAAATGTGTGAGCTTCTAGAAGTTTTCTTTCCCTTATGTAACAAGGTCTAGCTATATCGAGAGTGGTGAGTCTTCTTTCATCATTTTTGAGAGACTTTGAAGAGTTACATCACAATCAACTTATTCCTGTTACTGAGTCCCCCCAGTCAGGCAACAAATACAAGATATACATTACTGTTATTTCCAAGTCTTTAGTATTTAGGAATTATTTATTGCTATATAATCCCCTATATTCTGAGCAATATTCTATTACATGTGTAGTATGTTTGTGTAAACATATTATTTGTATATCTGTGGTCAAAGACTATGTCTTGGGATTATGTTGTGGCAATTTTTACTTCAAAGAAACTCAACAGCAAGATCCATAGGGAAGAACATGTCAGAGGGAAGGAATGACACAGAAGCTGTCTAAGCAAAGCACTGACATTTTCCTGGAGAATGGGTGTCTGGCATCAGAATTCGAGGGGGAAGGGACATCAGCAGAATTTTGATGGTTCTGCCAAAAATAATCATCAGTGAGGAAGTTTTTGGGGTTCTTTTCTGTACTATAGATGAGACTACTAAAAGTCAGAGAAAGAATGTGACTCAAAGGCTTATAAAGTTACTAATGAGCAAAGCTGAGATTACTGAATACTCTGAGCACAGGTTGAATGGTTCAGGCATTTGCAAAGCCATTGAAGAACTAAATTCCTTGTCTGCTTTGTCCTCTCCTTTATCTTCATTCTTTTCCTCCTCCCCTTCTTTATCCTCCTCCTTCATTACCATCCTCCTCCTCTTTCTTCTTGTTCTTGTTCTGGTCTTCTTGTTCTTCTTCTTCGTCTTCTTCTTCTTCGTCTTCTTCTTCTTCTTCTTCTTCTTCTTCTTCTTCTTCTTCTTCTTCTTCTTCTTCTTCTTCTTCTTCTTCTTCTTCTTCTTCTTCTTCTTCTACTACTACTACTACTACTACTACTACTTCTCCTCCTCTTCCTCCTCCTCTCCCTTCTAATTCTTATTCTTCTCCTCCTCCCCCTCCTCCTCCCCCACCCCTTTCTTCTTTATTCTCTGGTCTCTTCCTCCTTCAATTCTATCTTTTTTCTTCCCTTGTTTAACTCTTCTCAATTCACATAAATTAGTGAATCTCTTGCTGTGTTTAGCGCCCCAAATATGAATATGTTGCAACGTGCCAATCTCCTAGGATCAGACCAGTCACACACCAAATATTTGTAAGAATACAAACTCTTTTTCAGGAATGTGTTACTTTTATTCATGCTCAGTGAACTGATATTTTTGTTATTGTTGTTGATTTATCTCCAAGTGAATTGATTAGCCTATCAGTTTCATGAAGGGCAGCCTGACAGTTCACCTTCTAAATTTTGTCTTTTGTAATTAAGACCAGATACTTTATCTCCTCTCTCACCCAATCTCATCATTTCTGCCTCTTGGTATTTACTGGGTGATTTGGAACTTAATCATCAGACTGCTCTTCATACTTTTTAAATGGCATTTCACATTTTGCTCCCCCCATTAATATACAAGCTGCAATACAACTTTAGCTGCAGTGAACATGTTTATGTACTACAGAGTTGTAGAATAGTTAATTATTGATTGGGTAGAAAGATTTATATTACATTTTTCTCCACTACGTTTTAAAATATTTAATTTTAATTTTGTGCATGTTTGTGTTTCTTTTTGGGTACGTGTACATGAGTACAGTTATCTACCGAAGACAGAAGAGGGCATCAGATCACCTGGAGCTAGAGTTATAGGGCTCATGAGTGTGCCCTGGGGTTGAACTTTTGTTCTTTTCAAGAATGGTGTGCTCTTAAGTACTGACCCATCTCTCAAGGCACTATAACTTCACTTACAGCCCTATATTGACCTAGAAGCATCAATTTGTCAACACATGCTATAGGAGTAGAGTCATATCTATCCCTGCTGCTCTGTTTGGCCAAACCACCCATCATCTCTCTTCAGAGCCAATGTATACAACCTCTGGATCTGCAGTACAAATTTCCCAGTCCCCCCAAATGTCTTCCTTCCTTTTTCTGATGCTGTGGTTTCAATTCTCTGATAAAAGTGACCTAAGAGAGAAAGGGCTTATTTTGGCTGATACTTCTGCACAGTACCATCCATTGAGGCAAGGAAGTCACCAAGTCAGGAAACTTGAAGAGTACAGAAAAGTAGAGACCACTAAACAAGTACATGCTACTACTTAGCTAGATGATATTCTTCTTTTAGACAACTCTTACCCCAAGAGTGAAACAGCCCACAGCGAGCTGTGTCACTATCTCAATTCACAAAGATAACCCTGCACAGCAGGCAGAGAGGTAATTCTAGATTCTACACTAGATTCTAGTGTTTGCTAAAGAATGAACACTCACAGTCACAACCAATATATTTGGTTTAATTTTGGAGTGGAAATCATTTTTGCTGTCTCTGCTGACATGGAGTTCCAGTGACAAACAAGTCAGAAACATTTCAAATCATGTAAATTTACAATCTTGCGTCATAGTATTTTTAATAAAATTTAAAAAATTAGAATTTCATTGACTAGGTTTCTTAATGTATTAGTCCCTCTGTGCTTCTTGGTCTGTTAATTTTTATCAATCTGTTTTCCTGTTCTCTCCATGTTTTTTTTTTCCTGATCCAACTTCTCCATCTAAAAGTATCTGTATGCTATTCTCTAGCTCTAAGACTTGGTTTGTACTGGGTTCATACATGTCTAGTTATAGATTCGCTCCCCCCACTCTGAGTGACCCGCTAGTGGATAAAGGGAACAACATGAGACCTGAATGATAACTCAGTGGATAAAGTACTTGCTGCATAAGTATAATGACTACCATTTACATTACCGATTTTATCACCAGGTGGGTGTGGAGGCCTCCTTTAACCCCAGCATTAGGAGTGTGGAGAAGGGATCAACAGGGAAACCCAGCTAAATAACTACTCCAGTTGAATCAGTGAGATTTTAGCTTAGTGATAAACTAACAGTTTATTTTAGTACTCTGGGCCATGCTCTCGTGGTTCCTTCACGTAGCACTCATGTCTCTCTGTCTTGCATTCTTCTCAGGCATGGTGTCTCTCCTCTCCTATACACTTTCTCAGCAGGATGGATCTCCCTCTTCTTTTTTCTCCTTCCTTCTTTCAGTCTCAAGACCAGGAATCCTAACATCTCACCCCTGTCTGTCCTGCCCAGCCATTGGCTGCTGGCATCTTTATTTATCAATCAGAATTAATTGGGGTCCGAGTCCCTCTGTGTCTTACCTTTGGACTCTCAAAAGATTTTGGTGACCCAACTTTATATTAGAATAAAGTAGCATTAGGTCAAACGTATAACATCTTGCCTTAGTAAATAAAGTAGAGAATGATCTAGGAAGCCACCCAGTGTTGATCTGGCTTCCATATCCATGCACACCACTTGCAAATGCACCTATACTAATATGAAAATACATACATGGAAACACATCATCACACATATATAGAGAGAGGGGGTATTGATTGATTGATTGATTGATTGATTGATTGATTAATGAACACCTCTGGAACAAGAATGCTAGCAATGAAAATGTTCTTGCTAAGAGCTCAGAGGATGGAGGAAAATGGAAGTTAGTTTTAGCATGGTCAACTACAGAGGGTAGAAGAAGCCTTGCTGCTTTTAGTCATCTCCTAGATTGACAGAAGCATTCCGAAGTCTTCAGTCTTTGTAACCCCTGGTGTTGGATGTTAAGACAAACAGGTGACTGTAGCCCAGCCAGTCACGGTTTGATTTTTTTACCCCTGTGTGCATGATTGGTGTTCTGTGGCCATCTGGCAGAAGGAGCTTGCAAGTTCAGTTTCTAGAGCGTCTAACATGTGAACACAGAAAAATTCAAAAGCTGCTTTTTATTTCTTTTTCTAGACTGTCTGATATTGGAGCTGGAGGAATCGGGGTAGGAAAGGAGGGTCTCTGATAAAGATGGCGATGTAGAAAGCTAGAGGCAATACACGCTGCTATGCTTTGTGGTTCTCTGGGGCTGTGAGAATTGTGTGAATGATAGTTTGAAGTTATTGCATTGTGCTTCGGATCATTGTATTTCCTATGTGATCTTTCAGTGTTATTGATTGTATTGTATTCTTGAATGTATAACTCAATCCCTACATGTGTCCGCTGTTCCTGGAGATCAATGTACACATGCTTTATGGAGTCAGCAGTAATAAGCTCTTCCATTGATGCTCTTGTGTTGACATTCTTAATCTGAGAAGGAATGAGAGTGTAAGCACTTGGGAGGTTGGAGTCAGACCTTGTCTCAGTTTTCTCCTTAGCGCACACTGAAAATATGGGACAGCTCACAAATTTCAAGATGGACATACTAGAGACAGAACTGGAAAAAACACAAATACAAAATACTTATCAACTTTTCTTGTCTATACATGTGACAGACATTGTTAATCAATCATGATGTTTGTACTCCTGGAATCAGGGTTAGTTGCTATTTCTCAGATTGGTTCTCTTAGTGATGACTGTTGATGTTCAGAGTCAGTAAATACTCTGAAAACCACCTTTCCTCTGGAGCTAAGGCAAGGACATCCAGGAAGACTGGGTCCAATCAGGAACCAAGTAGATACTAAACACTGACTACATTAATTCACTTTGGTAGTGATAACATAATACCACAGTATGTTCAGCTTTAGTAATAAAAAAAATAAATAAAAACCACTTCCTTGTAGTTCTGGGGGTCAAAAGCTATACCTGAAGGTTTTCATTTTGCTTTTTTTTTTCTGAGACAAAGGATGCCTTCTGGGATTTCTTCCATGACATCTAAACATCTTCTCTTTCTCTTGCACACACCCTCATTCCTCCATGTATGTTTATCTTCATAATGAAGTAGAATAAACACTCAGAACCTGAGGTTTGTTTGGTGACCTATGCAAAGATCCTGCGTCCAAGCTGAGATGTCATAGAGTCAGAACTGTGCCAGGCAGATTCAATGGGCCATAGTTCAACTGGCCATTTTTAATGAGTCCTGCATGGGCTCTGACACCATAGTGTGGATGCTTCTGTCAATCCGGGTTGCAGAAAAGAGGCCTGGAGCTCAAGCTCCGAAGAAACACATGAGGATCCACATGGCAACAACTGCTGGTCAGGACAGCACTGCAAGCCTGGCAAAGGAGTGTTTCCTTAGTTCAATAAATACAGAAGAGAAGACGGGTTGGCTTCATATTAGACATGATAGAGAAACTAAAACTGGAGGGGAAACGGAGAATCAAGTGGGGAGGAAAAAATGCAACAGTCTGTGGATTTGGTTTCTGTAAAAATGATGATGTCATTCTTCCTTAATATTTCAGTGGCTCCCTATTCCCTGCAGGTTAAGACCTAAATTATTCAGCAAGAAAATCACGTCTGCTCAGGATCCTAGCCACTTCACTCTCTCTCTCTAGCTCTCCTCTTCCTAGCCTCCCTGAACCAGACACACTCAGTACTCGGCAGCTCCCACCCCAGCGGCCAGGTGTGTAGAGGAAGAACTGAAGGAGACTGTAGTCCCCATGGGTGTGTCCACTGTGTTTCTGGCCCCTGCCACCTGGCCCCTTGTTCAACAGCCTGCTGGTGCTGTCTCTCTGATTGGTTGATTAATTGATTGATTTTGCATCTAGCAGAGTCAAGTTTTGCAAATATGTTTTCCTCCACCCGGGAATGCCCATGAAGATCTAATAGGACCATTTAGGAGGGGGGCTCAGAGCAATCTAGTATATGATACTTTGCCTGTGTGTGCAGCAGCTAGTAAGAGAATGTAAAGCAACAAAGTAAACTCAGGTGAGAAATCTCTGGGAACACCAGAAACCTAACACCAAAGGGTGTCTGGCATCCTTGGGGATCTCTTGTTCTTAATTCCTTTGCCCATCTCAGATGTGACCAAGCACTTCTTTCTTTCCTCTTCCCCCTTCTGCTATATCCAACCAAGAGTGAGTGAATCAGACCTTGAAGCTTTAATCAGCTGCTCCTCCTCCTTTACTAGTCAACCAGTAGTCTTTTTCTTTCAAGTGAGATCCTGTTTCCTGAAGACAAAACTGCAGATACCCTAGGTGACCCATACGTCTTCAGACACTTCTGTATTCGTACATGACTTCTCAGAGAAGCTGTTATTAATGATGTAATTAATATGAAAGGCTACTGTATATATCAAATGGGTCATTAAGGCAGGGGTGGGGATGCAGCCATTTATATTAAAGATATATGTTATGGTCTGTACCGAATCAATAGGAGAGGCTCAGCTGAGAAATCTTGCTTTCCAACCATGCTCTGACATTTTCAGCCCCAGCAGGCCCTCTTCTTGTTTGCTCCCCACAACTGTATTGCAATTTATGATAACTGTATGAAGTGAGTTAATGAGGTGGATTTTTTGTGTGTATATGTATGTGCATAAGTCTGTGTGCATGGACACATGTGTGCCTGTGCCTGTGGAGCTCAGCAGGCAATGCCAGGTGTTTTCCTCTGTTGCTCTCCATTTTATTTCTTGAAGTAGAATGTCTCACTGAGCCTGGGGTTGCCCAGTGACTAGGGGATCAGGCCAGAGAACAGTAGGAAATCCCTGGTCTGTAGCCCCCACTGGGAAGCACTGAGGTTTCAGGTCTTCTATGTCAAAAGTGGCTTTTAGTCAGATTTGGAGACATGAACTCAGGTCCTCTTGCTTGTAAAGCACTTTGCTGATAAAGACATTGTTTCCAGTCCCTCAGGTAGATGGTTTACAGAGGCACACAATCAAACTCATCACAGCCTTTGGAGACTAGCTGATTTAAGGACCACCGGACCGGTGGACACTGGGAAAGCTTGGTTGGGGTGTACTAGTTTCTCTCCGAGAGACTCCCAGCTTCAGGAATATTTCCTTCTAATGGGTGATGTAAGGGACATTCCTGAGACAGATGCCAAGTGCAATGGAGAAGTTTATTGTGAAGGGCAAGGGCTAAAAGAATGTTCCTAAGCTGTTCCAGTCTGTATTCAGGACTCAGGACAAGGCTCCTGCCTTTGCTCTAAGCATCAAACCCTTGTGTCTCACATGCAGGATGTTCAGAGGTCAAAGAAAGTGCCTTAACATAATAGGCTCCCATAATGTTATGAGCTAGTTGCATGTTTTAATGACGCCTATGAAGAGGTCATTTTTCCCTCTTCCTTCCTTCTAAGAATAAGGATTGCTTTTGTAGCAGCCAACATGTTAAATGTTTTTAATAAAAGCTTAGACTTAAAGTTAGAGGGGAGCAGCTTTACCCTAGGTACAAATGATATTGCCACTAGCAGAGTTTTAAACCCCAAGCAGATGGCGAAGTGGTAAAAACTGGGGAGTCACACACTAAAGGACTTATTTTTTTTCTGAGTGAAACAGCTCCTTTTAAGTGGGGGCTGTGGTGTGTTGGTGGCTGCATTGAAAAAAAGCACCTCCAGCTAGTCCCAGAGCATGGAAGTAAGCATTCCTGAACTTCAAGGAGCTGCTGCAAATGGACTTGCTTTTTTCCCCAGCTCACCCTGCCCAGGGGTATTCTTGTTGGCTAGCTTTTCATCCATGTCTGCACCAGATGCCAGGAGCCCAGAGGCAGCGAAACAAGTTTCATCTCATTTCCCCAAACTGTGGGTACTGTGAACCAGTCACAGGTTTGAGCTTTGAGTGATCAGGACTGGGATGTAGCAACCTCACCAGAAACCTCAACTGATAACAGAGGCTCCATCAACAGTTGCTCCAAGTGACTGAAATATCCCAGAAGGGAAATATGTGATCAGCAATACTGATAACTTCTCTTTTAGGATTCTTTTTTTTTTTTTTAAAGTGGGTATGCCTGCCTGTAGGAAGAGTGTGTTCATATCTGAGTGCAGGTGGCTATACAGGCTGGAAGAGGATGTCAGGTACCTGGAACTAGACTTACAAGCACTTGTAAGCTGTCAGACACAGGTACCAGGTACGGGGATTCAAACTCAGACCCTCTGCAAGAGCAGCAAGTGCTCTAACCATTGGGCTCACATGCTGACTCTTACTAGTGTGCATACTTGACGAAAACTTGATATGTGAGACTCCATGTTGCTATGTCTTTATCTACACATCTCACCTACTTTTCATAGCTCACACTTTAGAGAGAAGTTTTTTAAATGAATTGTCAATTTTTTTTTTAAGTATTAAGGGGTAAGTAAGCATTGGTTTATAAGTCAGGCCTACTTACTTGAGAGCTTTGTATCTTCCTGTCCCATAATAATTTTTATTTGAAAACAGATAAAAGAAAAAGCCTGACTCCATTATATTTCAGGCTATATGGAACTCCAAATGTGGTGTTCCAGGCTGTCACACACTGCCTAGAATGTTACACAAAGTCAAATCATGCAACTGTATTTTTTAAAGAGCCCAAGAATTGAGAAAGACTCTCAGTCCTCCACAGGCAAACACACCACAGTAAATAGGTAAAACATTTACAAAGCGCAGCTTGTGAGAAATTGGATGTTGCTAACTGTATTTTGTACATCAAGGATACTGGTAGTTGTGTGCATGCGTGTCAGAATGCATAAATAAGTATTATGAGAAGAAAAGATTTCCAAAGAAGTTATAGGCTTTTATTAATTGCAAAAAGAAATCCCAACCTTCAAGATACAAAACTCAGAAAAAGTGTATGCTTTAGAATCTCTGGTGGTTGGGAAGAAATAGTTCTGGAAAGGTGACTCATCAGGTAAATACACTAGCTACACTTCCGCAGGGCAATAATTCACTCCTTAGCAGGGACATGGTGGCTCATAACTGTAACTCCCATTCCAGGGGATCTGTCACCCTCTTTGGGCATCCAAATACAAGCATGACCCATAGACCCACATGTCAGTAAAACACCTACACATGTAAAGTAAAATTTAAATAAGTTACAAAGTGATAATGAATTATAATAAAAGATGTTTCCACCATTTGTTCACTTCAGCTGGATTATCTGGTATGGTCAGAGAGCCACGGAAGCCAGACTGTCCTGTAAGAGCTGACTGAACCAGAACTCAAAGCGCTTGTAACTCCTCTCAGTCCTGATGGCAACTAAACCTGCTTCAGACTGTTCTCTAAATTGCAGACTCACAAACATACACCCACACATGCACAAGCACACCCACATGCACACACACACACACACACACACACACATACACAGAGAAAGAGAGAGACGGAGACAAAGAGGGGGAGAGTGGGGGGAAAGAAGGAGAAGGAGAGAGAGAGGGTGTCCTTGGTATTCATTGTTATTGAACATTGTATAAACATGTTTATCCATATTCAAGCACATCTTTGATTGCAGTTCTGTGTAATCCTCCTTAATATAAATTTCAATGCAGTTAATAAACTTAGTTCTAACAGGATCATTTGCTCTCACACTTCTTCGGGGGTTACCTCTTTATTGCTGACTCCTATTGATCTTCCCTGTTTTTGTTAGGTGTTTTTTTTTTTTTTTTTTAAATAAAGTCTAGCATAGGGGAGGTGCTTCCTGATTATAAAATTTTCAATAACTCTCCATGTGAAAATCCTCTCTTGAAAGGTGGGTTTCACTTGGAATCTAAGAACATCGGGCAGGAGTTGGAATATGTAAAATATCCAAAGTCTTTACAAAAACAAACCAACCAACCAACAAACAAAAACTGGCTCTTGCACAAACAATAAAAAGAAATCAAAAGAAAGCACGCTGCACTGTGGATAGTTTATGGATTCTGCTTGGCAGCTTTTGTCTAAGTCTCTCGGTGCTTTTACAGCCCAGACAACATAAAAAAAAAAAAAAAGAAAAGAAAAAGAAAAAAAAAAGACTGAAGCTGTTTGCAAACTTTTTCTTTTTTTTTCTGTAAAACTCTGACTTGGTGGGGAAGCGCTTCCCAGTGCCCCTGTTTAGAAAGCAATGCTCTCTCTCTACAGGCACTTACTGTCTTGGGTTTCATTTTTGGTTCAGGAGAAAATTAAATTCCCTCGAAACTGCACTATCTGCCTATCCAGGACATTTTATCTCTGCGTTGTTTTTATTTGCTATTTGTCCTTTGGGTAAAATGCTGCGGGTCCGTGAGGTTGTTGAGCACATTTCAAAGGTCTGGAAGGTTCATCCTGTTCCTTCCTACAGGTCAGTATTAAAATAATTTCTGACCCAGAAGTCTTCTATATTCTAACATTCACAGGAAAGGAAGGAGGAGGGGAGTCCCTGGGAGAACAAGGCATCCTCCCCCTGAGCTTTTCTCTTTGTGAATCACATCATTTTAAGTGCTTAAATTTGTCCTTGTGCAGAGCACATAGAAATTTTTCTGGAACTTACTGTCAGTGAATGAGCATCTAAACCCTTTCTGTTTTTAAAACCTCTCTTTCCACATAGATTGTTAAGGACTCTGCAAACAGATTACACAGAGTGACATTACGTTGTACTTTTCTTCTTATTGAGGCTGGTTTGGTTTCCACCCTGGACACGAATATCCAAAACCATGAGTTCAATTTTTGATTCTCCTATTGTCATGCTTAATAGGAGTCTGTCTTACTCAGAATATCCACCCATCTTTATCTTCATTGATGATGCTTAGTTATTGTTGTACAATCAACATCCAGATGCGTTCTGAGTCACTGAATAGGAGCAGGGCTAATCCAGACCGGTAAGCAGACCCTCGCCCTGCCAGCACTCCCAGTAGTCTACATTTCTCAGTCACAAAGTGAATAAATGCCTGATGATTTCATTGGACTTCACTCCCTTGGCCCTTGAGATGTCAGTGGTAGACTTATTGACCTTAACACATGCAAGGGCCTGGGTTCCATCCTCAGCAGCACAGTAAAATTAAATGAAACTATCAAACAGAAGGTAATTGCTAGCTGTAATCTAACCAGTTTCTAAAGGTTTGTAATGGTGCTGGTAGGTTCTCCTTTAAGATCAGGGGTTAGTTGACTAGGTTTCCAGTACCCGGGATGATGTTGTTCTTGTTGAGGGAAGGTCTTAAGGTCAATCAGAGAGCTGTTGGTTAGTACAAAGGTATGGTTACTGCCAAGGTATGTGTGTAACTACTCCTTCCTTAACGTTACCATGCTATGTTGGCTGTAGTTAGGATATGTGTTTATATATGTGAATGTTTAATAATAGATATATGCAACATGGTGTGAATATTATTTTCTCTTTTATTCTTTACCAACATGCTTTATGACATTCAAGACAAACCGTGCTAGCAGCCGTATCCAAAATGGCACCAGCCTTAGATATATACGTTTGTACTGTTCACTATTATTGATAGCCAACCATAGCAGGTTCCCATCCTCATCCAAATGTACATGTTTATGACCTTTCTTCTTCAAATAAAGAAATATAGGATAATGAAGAAGAAAAAATAGCATGTTGATAGGTTTTTAACTGGAAGGGAACAACAAACAGAACACTAAAGGCAGATGCTTGGGACAGATGCTGCTGTGAGCCTTGCTTCCACGTTTCCACCAAGTTATATGAGAGTCACAATGAGAAGTGAATGGGCTGGGAAGATGGCAAGTGACAGGCACACATGAAGGTCAGCACTTATAGACCCATGAGCAATAACGGTACAGAGTCCTGGTGAGTGCAGCTAAGTCTCCCCCACGAAGGGGAGTTTTCCATTTAAATGGGGTCAGATTTGCTGAGACTGCTTTCCAAATTAGAAACATATCATCATATTTAGATGGCAAGAGAGGATGGTGTAAGTACATGTACACACACACACAAACACACACACACACACACAAGATATACACCTGCTAATTCCTTGTTTTGTTTAGTGAAACTTTTTTTTCCCAACATTTTAGACCATTTCCCATCCTAAATGGGAAATTATCGAAACTACTCTCGTGCAGGTAGAAATCACACACCAAAGTCTAAGTGGGAAGTTTGAGGCAAAAGAATGAAGTTGAGCAAAGTTTGAAGGAGCCTTGCTTGGTGATGACTTGGCTTGTGTATTGCTGGGAATTTTTTTGGAGTGCCCCTGGCTATCTGTGTCCCTGACAACTTGGCAAACGTACGCTTTTTGAAAATAGCAACTGTGTCTGCTTCATTGTCCAGTTCTGCTGACACTGAACAAGTGTCTGTACTTTCAAGCCAGGAGTTGTTCCTGTACCCATTCATTCATCAGCAGCTTTCAATTAGAGTATGCCCATGTGTTCCATTACAGGTGCCAATACTTCCATCTAGTTATTCACAGTAGTGGTGTCAACATCATTTATTGCTGCCACAGGTTACAGAATATAAACCAGAAGACTGTTGGGTACTTTGTCTCTATGAAAGCTACTGCTTATGGAAGCTGATCTTGGGGTAGGGGTGCTATATCTAATGAGGAAATTCAATGAAGGACAATTGGCCAACTTGCCAGTTGGTCAAAGGACATAGGACCTTAGGACATGCCTTTTGGATTTCCCAGATTCTAATGTCTACTCACTCTTTCTATTTCAAAATACCATCTTTAGAGATGGAGGCAGAGATCAGTTATAAGATTCTGACCTGGTCTTGGTTATGACTCTGACACTTCAACTGTGAGAGTTAATATTTCATTGCTACTAGCCTAGTATTACTCAGCTCCTTTGTCCCAAGTCACTAAACCGGGCTGGTACCATCCGTTTCCCTGTTTAATTTCTGCAGGTTTTCACAAATGGTTAATGGAGTGTTCTTCTTTGAACAGACTTAATGCGTGCATTTATCCATCAGAACGTAGAAGGCAGTGCTCCGTGATGGTGCAGTCTGTCTTTTCTGTAGCTTCTCAGCAAGTTCTTGCTTCACAGAGAGCTGAGCCAGCCTGGGGTACAGTAGCATCATGATGAATACACAGACATTAAATGCGGCAGCAAAATTAAACAGTCCTAGCTCGTTCCTTCTTACTTTTCTTCTCAGCAGGTGTATATTTCTAAGAAGAAGCCATGGCTGCTCACGTTATCCATTTGCATTTTGATTCTGCTTACTGCTGTTCTCTCTGTGTGTTAGAGGCAAATCTTTGTTTCCTATGTGAGATTCTCTATCACTCTGATATGTGTTTGCCAGGTGGACAACATATATCACATTGCATTTTTATTTCGTGCCTGTCTGTTTTTTATATTCACGAATGTGCTGTGTATAAGTTCATGTGCACATGTGTGCATGTATATGCGTAGGAGAAAATCTAGCCACTGGTGTTGTTCTTCAGTTTCTTTGCACGTTGTGTTTTGAGAGAGGGTCTTTCTCTCTGATGTTGGAATCACTAATTTAACCATCCAAATTGGCCACTGAGCCCCAGGGATCTTAGCATCTTTGACTTCACAGTACTGCAATTATAAACACACCACCATGCCCAGATTTTTAAAATATGTTCTAGAGATCAAACTTGGGGCCTTATGCTTTTCAGTGCAAGCAATTTACAGACTGAGCCATTTCCTGAACCTTCCTTTGTTTGCTTGAACTAAGACCAAATCTTATCTAACACCCCACTAGTCAATCACAGGGACCCTTTTTACAGCTTATCTCATAATAATATCATTCAAGAGTCATGGCCTTTCACCAAGCAAGATCCTGACAAAGCACTTAAGCTCTTTTAGCAATAGGACTTAGCTGTAGTTGCATTTTGGCCAAGGCTCCTTGAGGGACTGACTGTCTTGCTCAGAAGTGCATACATATGGTCCAAGTATCTTTCGATGTTTGTTTCTAACAATGCTCAGTTCCCTCAGATCTTGCCTTCTCTCCATCTTGCTGAAGCTGCTGCATTTTGGGTTCACCTAGCTGATTATTCTCTCTGCTTCTTTCTGTATACTCACACTCTCTGTCCCTTACTCATGCTAGTCGAGGTTGGTTCCCAGTGAGACCAGGAACTACAGAATATTTCCTCTGTGAGTTCCTGCATAGCTGTATTCCTCTCCCTGTATTCAGTCTTACTTTCAGGAGCTCACTCTCTGCAGCATCGTTTTGTCTTTTAATTCTCCATAGGACACAATTTCACAGCCGATGTGCTGTAGGTAAAGTGGTATTCTAGGAAATTGTTAAGGAAACAAGGACAGGAAAGGGACGCCAGCCAGCTTTGCTTCCAATCCTGATGGGGTTGCTCCTTTCATCTTTTGAAACTATTGGGTATGGAAGATGGGTCCTAGGTGTCAAGATCAAACTGATCATCATAAATATTAGTCTTTAAGGCAGATGGTACAGGGCTACCTTATATACTTCCCATACTGTGCACTTGCACTTGCATAGGCCTCTGGATCTATTAAAAGTTCTCTTCTATAAACTGTACCTGTTGCAGATGTAGGATGTATCTATACTGTAGAACTCATATACATGACAACATCCTGGGGCCCTGGATGAACTTAGCAAATGGAGCATAAGTACTTGAGGTCCATGAAATCTATTGTCAATCTTCACTAAAACCCAAAGTTCCTCCTCTCAGACCTTTATAAAAAGAGACAGTGGTAATGAAAAGCCATATTCTTTAGGAGAGAACTGTCTTTGAAGGCCCACACCTAGACTTTATCAATGTGAAAACTAAAATGTAGTTTCAATAAAATAAATAATGGTGTAGATTAGTTGCTTTTTTTGTGAAGACCAAGGTTGAAGCATCATTTGATGATATTGTGCTTCATGATACCTACTTACAGTAACTATAGATAAAATTAGGCTTTCTACTAGGAGACCAAGGAACAGGTTGGTTGAGGAGAGTACAAAATTAGCTGTTGCCAAGGGAGAAAGATGACTTGGAATATAATTTTGAGAAAGAGAATGAATAATTCAGTGGTGTCCTCTGACACCAAAAAATATCCCTTGTATATATATATAGCCTTGTATAGGTTTCTTTCCTCTTTGTGTGCATTTGAATGGATGGATGGATGGATGGATGGGAGGATGGATGGATGGATGGAAGGATGGATGGATGTGCAGGTCAATGAATGGATGGGTAGTTTATTGGTGGATGGATGTATTGATAGGTAGATGAATGGATAGATGAGAAGATAGATATAAGGGTACATAGATAGGTGAGGGGTGGGTATATTGAAGGATAGATTATTAGGTGGATGAATGGTTGGATAAGTAAGAGATAAGTAGACAAGTAGATGAATGAAACAGTAGTTAGATCCATTAACACTTGCATATATAAACCTACATGAAATGGAAAGTTATAGGATAACATACAACTATATATCTTTCTCCTCAACTTTATCTCATTTTCTCTTTTATCCTTCAAAGTTAAGTTCCCATTATCATTTCTCTAACTTCACCCACAGATCACACTGAACATTGCTGTAAAATTTACTTCATCTTTTTTTTTAAAGGGGAAGTTAGATCAAGTCCCTAAAGATACTATACAGACAGTCCTGTCCAGGTATAGAGTAACCTCACATAAGTGTGATCTCTTGCTTAAGCAAGAAAAAAAAAATCAGCTTTTCTTCAAGTCTGAGAACTCCATCCTACTCAGTGCCTCGTTACCTCTTCATTGGAAGGTGTCAATGCAGCTGCCACGGTGCATCATACTGCTCTGTCTAAGTGAAGCCTACTCCAAAATGAGAAGCACTTCTGAGGACAGTGGATACCACCAAGACTCTAATTACCATGTTCTTTCTGTTTGAGATCAAGTTTTACTATGTAGCCCAAGATGACCTTGACTTCCACATGTAGCTTACTCCATCCTAAAACTGTGATCCTCCTGCCTCAGTTTCCAGGCACTGAGATTACTGGCATGGGTTCCCCATTCAAGTATTCAGTTTCATCATCTTTTATACTGATTCTTCAGACTCACTAAAATATTATGAAGTAAAAGTTTTGCGGGGCAGAGGCCAGGTAGCTACTACCAGATTTTATCAGCATGGTTTATTTTCTTCCTTTTTCGTCCTTAGAAGCCATTTCCCTATGTGTTTATAATTTTATTTTGTTTATGCATGAGGGTAGTAGACCAGAATAGGGAATGCCAGGTTTAACTCTCTTCAATAGTGCTCAAAATAGAAGTTTCATAAATAACAATGGTTCACTCAGCTACAATTAAATGTCTGGGTGTTTCAGAATTTTTCTTTCTAGAATTTGCAACACATACTCTTCCGAAACTCACAGAGAGAACTCACAGAATTAGCACTTTATAGCACCATTCAATTTCACAAGTTGCACTAGAGTAAAGTACTAGTTGTACAAACAGTTTACAAATAACTAAATCTACAGCATCAAAAATTCTTACCCATAGATGTTCAGATTAGAAAACTACCATTCAAAGAAAACAATGTATATGCAAAGTCTTCTACTTTTATGGCACACTAGGTCAAAGAGCAAGCGTAACCCTTGGGGACACTATATGCCCTTGTGGTTCTTAAGTGTATAATCCCTTAGTTACCTTCAAAAAACAGACCTGGGACTCCACCTCTGAGATTTAGTTAAGTATGGTCTGCAGCTCAGGAAGTTAGACAACTACCTACTCTATCCTGTTTCTGTACCCTGACCATGGGTTTTATTGTGGAGAGAGAGAGAGAGAGAGAGAGAGAGAGAGAGAGAGAGAGAGAGAGAGAGAGAGAGAGAGAGAGAGAGAGAGAGAAAGGAAAAGAAGAATGAAGAAATGAAAGGAAGAAAGGAAGAGCTGAATTACAGATTCTTGACAATATGTTTAGTGGAAAGAAGAGAAATAAAAAAGGCCAGAGGGGGGGAAATTTGTGGCTTAAGATGTAAATGGAGATTAAGGGAGAGCCAGTGGCCCACACAGGATGAAGTTACATTCCAGAGAAGACTCTATTGCGAATCTGCCTAGAAGAATTTCAACAATGAGTGCCCTTGAGCCTCACAGGAGATGACAACACTACCTATTCCTGCATGTGTGGTTATGGGCATTTAAGTTTCCAGGAACCAAGTCTTGTTTGGTCAAGGTTATAATAGAAATTACTCTCCTGTATATCTTTGACATGGCATTTGGGAAGCAATAAGTGAGGTACTTCTCAACATCCTTCTCATGGAAGCATGGCTAGCAAGTCACTGGTGTAGGAATGGGCCAGTCAAACAATTAGCACCCTAGAAATACTGTTTGTGAGAGTTTTTCACTGTTAACTTGACAGAACATAGAATCACCTAGGAGACAAACCATTGACATTGGTGAGAGTGTCCCTAGAAAGGGTTGATTTCAGCATTGCACTCATCCTGTATATGAGTGTCACCATCCCTTGGGCTGGAACTTGGACTAAAGAAATAAGAGTCATGGTGAGAGCCCCCAGCCATCTTTTTCTGATTTCTTAGTGTGGGTGCAGTGTCACCAACTGCCTTCTAAGATTCTAATTGTCTACTTTTTGTACTGTGATATATATTTCACTTGGCATATATAAAAATATCTGGAACCTCTCTCTATCTATCTATCTCTATCTCTGTCTCTATCTCTCTCCCTGCCTCTCTCTGTCTCTCTCACATCCTTGTGTGTGTGTGTGTGTGTGTGTGTATGTGTGTGTGTGTGTGTGTGTGTGTGTGTGTGTGTGTGTGTGTGTGTGTGTTTGAGCTCTCATGGCATACTGCATGTGTAGAGGTCAGAGGGCAACTTCTAGAAGTTGATTGCTTCCTTCTATCTTAGGCATTCTAGAGGGAGTCACCAGGCTTCATGGTATATGTCTTCTCCACAGAGACATGGTCACTCTGGCCCCAATCTCTACAATTGGACAATGCATACTTTCTTTAATTTGTAATTAATTGATTTGTATTTTATTTTACAAACCAAATGTTTTTCTTTCTTTGCAGACCAATTACTTTAACTAGGGGTTACCTACAGGAGCATGGATTAGAGTTTATTTATAACAACACAGGCAGCTTCCTCATGGCCATAACTTGAAGAAAGTTTTTTCCCCCTTCTATTAGTAACTATTCATGGACTTACTGACTAGTTAAGCCCCTCCCACCTCCATGATGAAATGTTGAATGGTCCAATCTTATACAGGTTTTATGCTATGATTTTTTTATTCAAGTGCATCTCTGCAACAATGTTTAACTATACCTTCCTTATGAAGAAGCAAAGTTTTTATGTCTTACATTTTTTTTTTACCACACTACATTGCTTTGCATACTTAGCTGCTAGATCAGAGAAGAATTGAAAATAAATTCTATGCCATATTCAAGACCCATTTCTGAGTTATGAAGCCCTATATAATCACTGAGGTTATGACCCCCACATAAAGAATGCTCAAAGCTCATTATAGAGGATGAACCTGTGCTCACCCCTGTGGTGTCAGGCTCTATGTCCAGCTGTGCACATGCTAGCTACTGTCAGTTTCCTTGTGTTCCCTGTTATATTTCTGAATATCCCTTGTGAGAGGATATGGTGTGGGGGTTGGCATGTCAGGAAAAAAAAAACTTGGAAGTAAATCCTGAAGCACTGGGTATTAAGCACATCTCAGCTCCTAACATTTTAGCTTGTAACAAAGCTGCAGGAGGAAGCAGTCCGAATCATCAAGATCAATTATTTAAAGCTCATAATTCAGTCCAAATTAAAGATTTAGTGCAACAAACTGAAAAACAAAATGCAGGCACAAAGGAAACACGATCCAGCTCTGTCATTATCATTACACAAAATGTAACTTGGTTGTGTGAAAGAAAGAAATAAGCATTCCCAAAAAATCTAAGGGTTTCTGGAAGAGAGTTCAGTGGGGTGACTGTGAGCATACCTGTATGCATGAGTGGGTTGTGGGGTTCCTTTCATTCTGTTCCTTTATTTTGCAGCAGACACTGTCTCTTGCACCTTGTAATAAGTCTTTCTTGGATCTAAATTCTCATTGAGAATGAATACATTACCGTTTTTCAATCTCCTACTTAGACTCTTAGTCATTAGAGAGCATGTTGGGACACTGATTCTGACATGGATACAAAGGAGTAAGTTTGTCTTCTGAGCTTGGACATCTTTGCTCAGTAGATATACAATCTTGGGGACAGCTACTGTATACTTTGAGCCTCAAATATCCTACCTGTAAAATGGGTAGAATAAAAGAACCCTGTTTTACATAGAAGCACATTTCGTAATAGCCCAGCATACAGTGTTCTATCACTGATATTTCTTTGAGCTGATCTTGTGGTAAATGCCTCTTAGACCCTAGGACTTTCATAGGAATGAGTGGTACTCCACTTGTACAATCGGTGTCTTTGCTGAAGGCATTAGTTCAATTAATCAGAATCCAATAGGGTTCAGCAGGGCTAGAGTCCCTTCCCCCCCACTTCCCTCTTCCCCACTGTCATCAGGAATATCCAGTGACCCCAGCAGTGGCTTCATTTCACTTTCAAATTGTTGTTACCAGTCTACACCACCTCTATCTTCCATCCTAGTGCCTAACATGGCTTTTCAATTCACATGAAGACAAGGGAGATAACTCTGGGAAGATCAATTATGAAGAGTCAGACATCACTTCAGGAGAGTTGCCTATTCTCAGCTCCCTCTAGCCAAATACTTCCCTTTCTGTGTATGTATTTGAAGAACTATGAAAATTCAAAATTGTATAGAAAATTTCCCAGCAGGTTTGCAAATAAAACAAGAGACTAACCATGACATAAGAAGTAAAAACCAATACCCAGGGGGTTAAAAGTTTCCTAGCATAGACCTGGCCTGGAAATTCATCCTTAGGCTGAAGTTCTTAATCTAGAATGACAGTCCTTTGTTGTTTTTTATAAACCCAGACTCAGCCCTTGTTTATGCAAGGGAGGCTCAGTTTCTCAATTATTCCATGAGAGGCTAAAGGGGAAAATAGATAATTTATTTAGTGACTTTTTATTTCTTTCAAAATCGCTTTCTAGAAATCTCCAATATACTGAAAGAGTTGAGCACACAGAATTTTCTGTTGTTTCTGCAAAGAGATAATTTGTTACATGGAAGCTCATTTGCTTATGTGGAGTAAATACTGTTGCAGACCCAGTGGAGATTAACACTCACAGACGAGATGGATTGAGAAGGAAGAGGCATAATGCTTCACTGTTATATTTACTGTGTTAAATATAAAGTGGGAATTGATGAAAAATTTGCTAGAGCTTCCCATGTGAGTCTAAGCGATGAACTGGGGTTTATTTGCCATCTGGCTTTTAAGCAGGGATTTTTTTTTCTTGTTGTTGTTCATGTCAGAAAAATGGCACCTTCAGAAGTATTGCATTACAGACATCTGTTCATCAGACCTTTGCTTGGATGAATTATTCAGAATACGCTTAAGGTTGTACTTTACCTGACATATGAAAATATGAAGCTGCACACACAGTGTCGGCATAGATCTGTCTACATAAAATCCGGTGTCATGCTTAAAGCCTGGAGTGTTGGAACATGGTAGGTGGCGCTTTAGCATGTGGGATATTAATTGCTCAGTCTGCTTTGGCCCTTGATGCTTGTAGTTTTAGAACCCAGTCTATAGAATGAAGGGTGATTATTGGACTTTGTATTTCTTTCCTTTGCATTTGTTCATTATAACCCTAGGATAGCAGTGGGAGAGTATCCTCAGTGAACATGTATTCAGTAGCAAAACTGTTAGGGAAAGAAGCAAAGTATACACTAGCAGAAGGAAAATCTACCTGGATGTATAGGAAGTCTCCAGATGATCTGGGTAGAAGTCAGGCTTCAAAATACCCCTTAGCATATACACTATTAGAACATTGTGACAGAAACGAACACTATATATAGACTTTAGAATTACTCAATGTGTTGTTGTCTGTATTTATTTCCTGCCAAGCCATTCATCTATCTATAAACCAACTACCTACCCAGACAGCTACCTACTAACTCACACTATTTATCACCAGGAAGCCACCCATTTATCCAGTCATCTCCCCATTCAACTTTGCATTGGGCCTTCAAGCCATGCATCCATATACCTACCCTTAAACCTACTCATAGATGCATTCATCTGCCTACTCAGTGACCTCAACACCTATCCAGCTGTTTATCCAGAATTGGGAAATACTTCTACATGGGCCACAGAGATATCTTAGCAAGTAAAGTGCTTTCCATGAAGCTTGATGATCTAAATTTAATTTTTGAAACCCACAATGTGAAAACAGAGAATTGACATCCTCAAGTGGCTCATCAACCACCACACTGTGGAATGTGAATACTCATATATGAACAAACACAAATTAAATAAACAAATGTAAAAATGTTAAAAGAGTATATGTGTGTCAAGTACTGGAGTATCCTTCTCTCCTATGATGCCATGACCATATAAGGAGAAGAGCAGACCAGCAAACTCAAATAATGTTCAAGACCAATGAATATATTTAAATTAACATTAGGACTCCTACAGGAGTCTGTCTAGGGTAAGCCTAGCAAAATATCAAAGTCTTCCCAGAGGGAGAAACTGTGAAGATGCCATAAATAAAATTGGTAGACAAGACTTGCTTGTCAAAGAAGATGGATGAGTCCTTCAGATGGGATGGAAGACTGCAATGTCCTAAAAATAGGACCAGAGAGTCCCCAGAAGTATTTCCCACTGCTTAGAGGGCAGTGAAGCTGGGGCCCCAGTGCATCCACAGACAGGAAAGCCAGCTGTACCTTGGCAGCCACCAGTTTCAGAGCCAGTGTCTTTCATTCCAGGCGAGGAGGGAAGAGACCATTTAACATCAGTGATGGGAAACAAGAAAAATTTCAACAAATGGTGCCTTATGTAATGTGATTAAACATTTCAAAAGATCCCTTATGCCTGATCTCCAGTACCCTCTATGTTTTGGTTCTCCACCATCTTAGCAGTTCACCAGTGTTAAGAAACACAGACATTATGTGATGAAATCATTTCTGAGAGGTGAGGTCTTTGTGAGACCCAAAAGGACAGCACACAAATTTGCTCACACCCTGGTGAGGGGTCCATTGATCTTAATAACGTTTTATGGCAATGTTCCACAAGGTTGGGTGCTCTCATAATAAAAAAGATAAAAATAGACTTCTTAGGATGCCTTCATAGGGTAGAAGGAAGGATCATTATGCTGCCTGATTGGGTTTGGAACACTCTTTGGAACAGGGTGGCCTCAAACTTAAAATTCTTCTACCTCATCTTTCTAAGTACTTAAATTCCAGATGTCCATCATCACTCCCAGCTCTAGGAAGTCTTCAAGGGCAAAAGAGCAAGTCTAGGTGACAGAAAATAAAAAGGAAAGAAGAGAGCATCAGAAGGCTTTGATAGGGAGACTATCTCTCTAGCACCAATAAAGGAAATTTGAATAACCAATGGAAACAGCTAGAATGGATGAAGCTCATAAATTATAGGAAAGAATAAGACTAGATTAAAAAGATTCTAGATCAAACCTCCATAAGGCAATGTTTACTATTTAAAAGAGGATGAGACCATTTGCAGGTCAAAACCCACACTCAAGGTCTACATCCCACATGGCCATACCATAGTAAAAGCCTATAGGGAGCTTTGCGTATGTACCCAAAATATTCCATTTGTCACTTCTCTACTCAGAAGTTCACCCACTCTTCCATTTTATAAATGAAGTCTGTGTATCTAGGAATGTGTGTGTGTGTGTGTGTGTGTGTGTGTGTGTGTGTGTGTGTGTGTTTGGCATTTATGAACCAACCCAACACACTGCTTGCATTGTTTCTGGGCTTTTGAGTTCTAGACCATTTGTCCTAGCAGCTTCTCTGGGATAGTTGTTCTACACAGACTCAAGCAGAGTTTATGAAACCCATCCATCTCAGTGGGATGGTCTCCATGTAGAAGCAGCTGCTTTGGCCCCCTGAATTCTCCTTGGTGTTTTCTCCTGGGTACCCTGTTTTTTATACCTGCCTGAAAGGACAGCTTATCTTATAGAAGACACTTTTACTATCTAAAAGCTTGAGGAGTAGGGAATCAACATGGCTAATTTGGCAAGAGAAGAATTATCTTGTTCTGTGATGGGGAAAGGTTTTATTCCACTTTTCTGCAAATTCCCCTGCTTGCAATGCCCTCAGACAACAGAACAACAATTTGCTGGATAAACAGAAACAGTGGGGAGAGTGCCTCCCTGGCAGCCAGTCTGTCAGAGGTGCTGTGCTTGTTAGCATAGTGGAGTTAGAGGAAGCCTTCAAGTTGTTGGAAAGTGAATTACTTAATAAGCTTGGTAGAACTTTCTTCCATGGGAGTCAACACTATTAAAACAGAAAAATTCAATAAGGCGATTTTGCAGCATTAGCATTTTGTACTAGAGCTTGCTGTTAAAACCCTGTCTCTTTGCCCACTTTTTGATATAATAGTAATTGTTGCTTAGCTGTTGCTTCCTAGCTTCCAGATGTGAGGGTCACAGGTTTGAAAGAAGCCATTAGGTTACCCTAAGGCGTTTCAAAGCACACAGTTAGTAGATTGAACTTCTGTTTATTCATATTTCCCCCTGGCACTACTTCCCCACAACACCACCAACCAAATGCAAGGGAAATAACACAGTAAGTTAATTTCTCAAATTAGAGATGTTTTTACATGGATTTGAGGCAAGTTCTCATTCGATGGATGAAATCAGTACCTTCAATGAACAGAGCAAGCCATCTTGTCTACATTGTTTGATTAACAGCCAGGGTCTGTGGCCTGCATATTAATAGTTTAGGTCTCCTGTATTCCTTGGATGTAAAAGTCAACATGGTTTCTTTGAAATGGCATCAGGTTCCTTTTTGTGCCTCCAACATGGACATAAAAAAATGTTTTGTTCTTTTGTTTTCTGAGTGTGTGTGTGTGTGTGTGTCTGTGTGTGTGTGTGTGTGTATGTGTATGTGTGTGTATGTGTGATTGCATGTGTCTGTCTGTGTGTGTGTCTGTGTGTGTCTCTGTGTGTGTATGTGTGTGTATGTGTATGTATGTGTGTGTGTGCCTGAAGAAAGTACCTATTGAATGAAGCAGAGCATTGGATCCCTGGGGCTGGTATTATAGACAGTTGCAAGATGCTGGATGTGGGTCCTTAGACTTGTACTTAGGTTGTTTCCAAGAGTGGTAACCACTCTTAACTACTGAGACATTTCTCCATGTTCTGTCCTGAAGATGAGCTGTTTAGGGGTTGGGCTGCAGACTTGCCTTGGAATGTTTTGGAAACAATAAAGGTCCAACTGCCACTCTATCCTGCAATGCGCCACTTGCTTTCTTCCTCTTGTTTTATGTATTTACTTCTAGCAATGCTAGAGATGAACTGAATATATCCTGTCTGCAAGCAAGCTCTAGCTTGACATCATATCCCCAGGCCTTGGATTTTTAAAACAGGTTCTTTCTATGCCCCCTTCATTGTCTTTGAACTTTAAAATTTCCTTCCCTAACCTCTCTACTGCTGGACTTATAGACGTATGATACAATGGCTGCTCCATAGTTTTGTTAATTGCCTTTTTTTTTTATTTGCTCGGGCCGGGTGTATGCCATGGCACGAGTTTAGAGGTCAGAGGGCAATTTATAGTCGACAGGTAAAAGTAGGTTGCCAGGCTTAGCCGCAAGCACTTTTACCCACTGTGCCATCTTGCTGGCCCAATCTTTATTTTTAATGCCCCACTGAGGGTTGCAATTAGTACTGATGCATTAGAGAAAATGTCAGTGCCAGACTGCAAAGATACCCACTCCATGGGCAACTCCCCAAAATAGTTGATAAGCTCCCCAAATATCGCCATGTGGAGCAGAAAGATTAAATATTTATGTGTGTTCACTGGGGTAATAAAATTGCATTCAATTATGTTTCAGGCACTACCTAATGATTGTTGAAAACTCAGTAATAACACAAAAACTCATAAAAAATACAGAATAAACAAGGCTGGAAGAAAATTATGGGAAAATAGCCTCTGGCTTGTGGAAATGGGACTTTATGCTGAAATAATTTGAAATAACAGTATATGCATTAAAAAATCAAGTGAGTTTATATAACCACACTCTAATCTCCAGAAAGTTTTCTTTGTGTTATTGTTCTTTATCAAGTTAAAAATAAATAAATAAAAGTAGGCTACTACGTCAGTTGGATTTACAGGAAATTGCAAGTTGTGCTGAAGGAACTCAGCCCCTAGGGGGACAGGCCAGCTTTTTCTGCATCCCTGAACTCTTGCTGGTTAGACAGAGCTCAGCTCAGAGTCAGGGCTCTATCGCTAATTGCAGAAGTAAATGAAGAAATAAATTTCAGTTCAGTAGTTCCACCCCATTCCTCTGGTCTAGGGAGTCACAACAGTGGGTGATATTGGTTGCACTTAACAATATATAAGGATACTGTGTTCAGGAGGTCTTGCCAGAACTTGTGGTTTAGAGTCAGTATCTTCCTCTGTTACTCCCTACATTGCATTTTAAGAGTCTCTCACTGGACCTAAAGTTTATTTTCACACACGCACACACACACACACACACACACACACACACAGGCACGAAGGCACACACATTCTACCAGCAAGCTCTGGAGTTCTACCTATCTGTTTTCCCAGCCCTAGAGTTACAGATACATGCCATCACATCCAGATTTGACATAGGTACAGTAAATATACACTGTGCTCTTTATGGTTGCATAGCAAGCACTTTATCGACTGAGTCATTTTCCCAGTCTGGACAACATTTATGCTTGGGGAAGGTATCCTACTGACATTGGTGGGGTAGAAATCATATAACTTGCTTCATTTTTTACAGTATTTAACAGGATCCCCCTTTTCTTTATATAATGTTTAGAGAGTTAAGGTTACAGTATCTATCTGTCTGTCTGTCTATTTATCTCTCATCTTTTCTTCTCTTTTTTTATTGGATATTATCTGTATTTACATTTCAAGTGTTGTCTCCTTTCCACCAATCTCATCCCTATCTATAATCTCTCAATCATCTATTTATGTATCTGTCTACACACACATAATTAAGATATATACATATGTACATATAGAAAAGTATTTTATCTAGCCATCGTGAGCATCTAAAGATGACACACATTGTTATATAATTTCTTTCATCTCAAGGCCCATCACCCTATTTTTGTCGACAATGTTCCTTTCTAACCTTACTCCTTCCTCTCAGGAGACTCTTGAGATCATGTTGGTCTGTCATGAAGAATGCAATCTAACTGTACATTTTAAGATCCCTTATAGCAAATGAAAGATTCCTCTGCTCTGGTTGAGGATAAAAGTAACAAGTTCTGAAGATTATAATTTAAATTTCTTTGGGAGTGTTGCATTTAGCTTTTCCTGTGGAGACATAACATATTATACAGAGGTCGATTCACTCTATATGGGAGACCTATCTAGACTAACATATTGATCTTATCAAACTCTAGCTTTATCAATTTATTGGTTGTTTTGGACTCATTGCAAGAATATGAGGAGTGAAAGATTTTTAATGGATGAGGAATGATTCAATGGTAGCTAAGTCACCATAGACCTATCCACACAGAAATGATTCATCACTATAACTGTAAACCTGGAATTCTCTGTGCAGCTTAGAGGCAGCCCTACAGATTGGAGAGTCTTTCCTAGGTATCTCAGGCTGCAGAATCTGCCCCTCAAGCTCCTGCCAGCTGTCACTGACTACTAGAACTTTGTGGGGAGGACCCCCTGAATCTTGCTAGTTTTAGGAACTTCTTGAGACTTGTATATTGTTTGCTACTTGTATCTGATGATCATCCCCACCCTTTACTGAAAGAATAGCCTCTTCTTACAAGTTCCTAAGCTGTAAATAACCTTCCTAAAGGACAGGATGTTTCAACTAGCAGAATGACCTGGGATTCTCTCTTGCTCTGCCTAGTTCTACTCTTAAAATGCTTGTGATAGAACTAGATGGAGAAAGCATGTTCTCATTCCAGCTTTGGCACTTAGGGGTTACATGGCATTTTATGGTACAAGTGCTTCTTTAATATTCTCCTCTGCAACACTTGGCTGCATAACAAGGGCAGAGGAGTCCTGAAGCTCACACACATGATAAAAACTTGCTAAATTCTGTTCATTACAATAGCCATTGCTGCATTCCTCCTTATATTTTTCACACCTGCGTTCAGAAGCCTGCTTACCTGAAGCACAGGGTCCAGCCAATCTGCTCTCGCTGCTCTTGTGAGACTGCTGTTTGCCTGCATCACCTATAACTAAATTTGTTTGGAAAGGATGTGCTTTTTCTTTGCTTAGGAAATCTCAGGAGATACTGCTCCTTTCTCGCAGTGCTCCATGAGCAAATCTCTGTTCACAGCAAAGATGTTGTTTGATTCTTTAATTTGCCTCTTGCCCAACATTAGATAGAAACATCAGGCCCCAGGCAACCTGGAAGCTGAGGGGAAAATATGGAAGAATGGGGTTATGTGTTGTCTGACACTATCCCTGGGGGAGATGCGAATATATGTCTATTGACTCGAGATAGGAACTTAGAAGAGACAAGCTAATACCATCACACACCATCTTCATGAACTACTACTGTTTTGGGGTTACTTCTGGAAGTAGAGATGAAAGGTGAGTTACAAGAGTATGAATTACTCAAAGGCAGCTGCATGAGTGAATGCTAATGCCAGTGTTGGTGAGGACAACAGAGCTGGAGATCACTCCATGACTTGTGGGCAACTCAACTGTTTATAAAGTCTTCTCTGTTCATCAAAATTCACTGCTTACATTACCTTGGGATAAAGAGTCTTACAGATTTACCACATTTCAAGGACTTTCTGGGAGTCCTAAGTTGTTTATTTCCAGAAGGAACCCTTCCCCCCTTAGAACTTGTGTAGTTATAAGGACCCACCCTCCATAGTGAAGTGTTTCAGCTCAGAGAAAGTTGCTACTCTGCAATGTCCAAGTAGACAGGACTCTGAGAAGTCTAGGAAGGTACAAACTAAAACTCATAAATGGCATGGATGAAGAAAGACCCTAAATGTGTCTGTAAGATGAATCACATTACAGTTCATGTACCTTATCCAGGCTTCCAGAGTATCAGAGGGAAATAGACAAGGAAGGTTGCATTTTCTTTCTTTTTTTCAGCGCTAGAGATGAACCCAGGGCCTTCTTATGTGGTATGAATGCTCTGATACTAGCTGTATGCCTAATCTCTGTTTCTCTTCCTCAAAGCAGATGAGAGTTTCAACATTATCTCTTCAATTCTGCCTTGCAGTTTAGTACCAAGTAAAGAGAAGGATTCACAATTGAGCATGCTTTAGTCAGGGTTCCCATTGCTGTGATCAAGCACCATGACCAAAACGGTAATGGTGAAGAACAAAAGGGTTATTTGGCTAATACTTCTCATCAAAGTCCATCTCTGAAGGAAGTCAGGGCAGAAACCCCAAGGCAGGAACTGATGCAGAGGCCATGGGTTCCTGCTGCTTTATCCTCATGGCTTGCTCAGCTGCTTTTCTTTGCACCCAGGATTACCAGCCCAGGGATGGTACCACCCACTGGGACCTGAGCCCTTCCACATCAATCATCATTCCAGAAAATGCCAACAGCCCTGTCCACAGGACAGTCAATTTGACACATTTTCTTGATTGACTTTTCCTCTTATCAAATGACTCCAGCTTCTGCAAAGTTGATATACAACAAGCAGTAACAAGGAACGGGGACTGCTAAGGCTTCTGTTGATAAAAGGGCTAAAGATAAATAGGAAATCAGTTTTTTTCTTCAGTTAATTCTTTTTTTTTAACTAATTTTGAACTTGTAATCTTTCTGCCTCAAGTTCAGGTCTCTGAGATTATAGGCATGTACTATCTACCATGCCTGGCTCCATTATCTTGGTGTCTTTTCTACTCAGGAGTTTATATAAGAAACATACTTTTACTTGAAATGGGATTTTATACCTTTGCTAATGTCTTCTGTCAATAGGAGACAAAACATTTTCCTGGCGCTAAGATTCTCAGGACAGAGGGTAGTATTCCCAGTGCATTTAATAGAAGGAAAAGTAGTTGTATCATCTGAAGGCTGGGAGTTCTAGATCAGGGTATCAATGGGGATGGTGCATTCTGCATTTTAACTCCACTTTTAGGGTCTAACTAACATCTGTTCTTCTTGCAATCCTTGATGTTAGGACCTTGGCTTTTAGGTGCATCTTCATTTTTGACTGGATCTCCTTGTGGAGTTCTCTTTTGTGAATATCTCTCATGGTTCAAATCCCGCTTTCTCTATCAATGCAGGTAATATTATACTAGTACACTCTATAATTATGTTAATCCTATAAATACTGTCTTAGTTCTGGCAAGATGGATCTATTAGTATAGCCTTAAGACCTGAGTTCAGTTTCCTGCATGTACATGGGGAAGGGAGAACACTGGCTCCTACAGTTGTTCTCTGGTTTCTACAGATGGTCTGTTGCACACGCCTCCACCATAAATAAATACATAAAATTTAATTAAAAAACATCCTATGTCTAAACAATATGTCATGAAAAGGAGCCATAGCTAAGGACTGTAGTGTTCATGTGTATGATTGTGTTTCTTTATGACTGGAGATGAATCATGTATGGTCTTGTATTATCTGGTCAGATATTGTCATTGAGCTCCATCAACTCCCTCAGCTCTTCTTTTTTTTTAAATTTTAAACATTTTTGCATAAATGTATACAAATACAATTGTGTCAGTGCTTGGTGTTTTTTTTTTTTTTTTTTGTGACAATGAGCAAAAAGTACATGTAATACAGGGTGTAACCCGGAATTTGTCAATGTGTTCTTGGTGTGTAAGGATTGAGCATGACTTTTTTTTTTTTTTTTTTTTTTTTTTTTTTTTTTTTTTTTTATTGGACTTCACACAGTCTGTGAGTTGTTTCTGGGGCAATGGGAGCCTCTGGGATTAGCATCCCACTATCAGTGACTGCATATTATGTCTGTTCTTTTGTGACTGGGTTATCTCACTCAGGATGATATTCTCTAGATGCAGCCATATTCTTAAGTATTTGGTTAAGTCATTGTTTCTGGTGGCTGAGTAGTATTCCATTGTGTAAATGTACCACAATTTTTGTATCCTTTCTTCTACTGAAGGACATCTGGGTTCTTTCCAGCTTCTGGTTATTATAAATAGAGCTGCTATGAACATTGTGGTGCATGTATCTTTGTTGTATATTAAAGTGTCTCTGGGGTATATGCCCAGAAGTGGAATAGCTGGGTCTTCATGTAGTACTAGATAGACTCCACAAGTAGCTTAGACTTACCTTAAACTCACTAAGCAGCAAAGGCTGGCCTTGAGCCTCTTATTTCTCCCCTTTGCCTTCACCTCACAAGCACTGGGATAGCCGGCACATGCCATCATTTCCAGCACAAGTTTGAAGTAACTCTTGAACCAAACAACATTGTTTTATTTCTATTCTTTCTCACTACTTATTTCTACAGGGACTGTTTGTTTCTATTCTGTCTTAGCAAAAGGAATGTCTGTTTTCCCAAATTTTGACAAATCTGTTTACAATTTTCCAACTTGAAGTAAACTTACTAACAATATTGAGAATATCATACTACAGGTGGTCCTCAAATGTAGGTAAATATAAAAGATGCCAATGCAGTTAAGAAATACTTGAGTCACCAACATCAGGGACCCGAGGGGGGGGGGTCGTGGTGATCAAATGAACAAGAGCAAAGGTTCTGGAGTGGAGTATAGATTTCCAGCAGCTCCTATTTTACCATTGCTTCTAAGGAAAGACTTCCATTTCTTAAATAACTATTATGCTAGATACTTCTTGTTTTGTTTTAATGTGTGTCTGTGTGTTTACTTGGATTCACATACATGAATACCATGCATAAGTGTGTATGCATCTGTGTATGCATATATGTGAAGGCTAGATTCATCATCACATGTCATTTCTCAGATGCTGTCCACCAAATTTTATTTTTTGCAACAAGTGTCTATCACCAGCAGGATGGTCAGCAAAGCATCTTTTCCAAGTCTGGGATTATAAGCATGAGCCACCATAGTTACATTTTTGTAAGGGTTCTGAAAATTAAACTCAATTCCTCCTCCTCACAAGGCATTCAATCACTCTACTGACTAAGACATCTATCTTTCTAGTCCTTATTTTACTTAACACTGTTTTGTGTTTGTTTGTTTATCTGTTTTCCTTTCACTGTTGCTTTCCTAAACAATAAAAATAGGTGAGTTATCAGATTGAACCTTTTGGTGTAGAGCTTCTAAATATTCAGAGTCCTCAAAATCAGGTCACTCTCCCCACCCCATTCTCTAACTCTGCATCTGGGAAGAGCTGTGACCCAGCAGAGCACATGTCTAGCAGTTTCCTAGGTAATGTGATACCTTCAAGAATCAATGCATTTTGATGACCTCTGGGATTTGGGTAGCACATGACCACTGCCTATATAAGATTTCATAATGACCTCTTCTAACCTAGGGCTTGCTTCAAAGACATTCAGGAAACAATGCTAAGTGTCTTGACATATCTAAATTCAGGCTATTGCCTTCAAAGGGTGTCTAGTCCAAGAAGTGTTCATGCCAGAGAAGCAGACAGTGGTTTTGCTTCCCAGAGACCAGAGCATGCTGAGCTTAGAACTCCCTACTCATTTTTATTGCTATTATTATTATTATTATTATTATTATTATTATATAATGCAAAAGGTCAGAATTGGTCCCTGTCCCCATATTTAAATGCCATAAAATAGGGCTTTTAATTACTCCCTATAATTTTAGTCCATGACACTATTTATAATTTTTATTTGGGAATAAAGAGAACCAACCTCTTAGAATCCATAAGGACTCAAGACCCAGGCCAGGAGCTGTGTGCTTTCTCCTGTGCCATTCTAAACCCCGGGTAATAAGAAAATAGCCCTTCTGTGGGGAATCTTTATTTCTCTTTGTTTTCTGCAGAGCTGGGGTTTAGCCCCACACTTTAAGTATATTGGATAAATACTGTATTATGCTGAGATGCACCCTTTGACCCAGAGAATGCTTGTCCCTTGAGATCCATACAGACTAAAGATAGTGACGCCACTCCAGTCCTATTCCTTTGTCTGTTCGCATGACCAGTGCCCAGTAACTGATCTAGAGTTCATCATACTCAGTCTGCTGAGATGAGGCAGTCTCCCCCCAATCCTCAGACCTTCTCCAAGGGAGCTCTAACCCTGAGGTCCAGATGCCTCACATCCTGTTCTCTACAATCTCTGCAGGGTGCTGTCTGGCTTGCAGGGTTTTGTCTGCCAGGCCCTCTGTGGACCTGGCTCCATGCCTGGCTGGGGCCAGCCCTGTCTGCCCTGGCACATTCTCCCATGCAGTGCTTCTGGGCTGGTGGTGGTTAAGTCCATTGTGGGAAACAATTGTGTCTGAAACTCACAGTGACAGCAGGCATGCAAAACTACTTCCCATCCCTGCATGGGGTTTAATTGTATTTTCCAGGAGGGCCGATCTATTAGCAAGGTGCCGGTATCAACTGTGTAACTTTTATAAAGGAAATACTAACGGCCCCTTGGGGTGAAGGATATTATAATTATGTATGATTTATAGACCCAGCTAATGTATACACTGCAGTTCACGAGAATGTTTTGTTTGACGTGGCCAGAAACATTAAGCAAAAAGGATAGTGTCACTGCCTGAGCTGGAAACTCATCTTTGGTTTTATGTCTAATCTATCCAGTGCTAAAATATTTGGAATGATAACTCTGCCTGCTGCTGGGAAGGAAATACGGATATCATAAGTCCATTTCTGATTTCAAACGTGTTGTAATTCCCTTCTAAAGTACCTGCTGAGTTGAGCATATGTATCCTCTGTGAAGGGTTCTGCATGTATTCAGGTACAAAGCTTTAAAGAAATGAAGAAAAGGAGGAAGGCAGAGAGGAATAAAGGCAGATAGGGAGAAAGAGAGAGAGAGAGAGAGAGAGAGAGAGAGAGGGAAGGAGGGAGGGAGGGAGGGAAGGAGGGAGGGAGGGAGGGAGGGGGAGAGAGAGAGAGAGAGAGAGAGAGAGAGAGAGAGAGAGAGAGAGAGAGAGAGAGATGTTAAATCACAATTTGGGGACTGTGGGAGTCATTGTGGTATTTAGTCCAAGATGGTCTTACTCATTAGAAGTTTGGCTGGCAAAAGACCTAACTTGATAATGGTCTAGGAAGCAGAAAAGACAGGGAAGAGATAAGGAAAGGGATACAGAGAAGTAGGGGTTTTGGGACCATAAAAACACAGGAGGACCTCCTGTGAGTCACTCCTATCTTGCTGCTTGGAAGATATTTGCTAGTTGGTGGATTCTCCCTAGGGTCCTGAATTTGCATTTTCAGCTCTGGAGAGAAGGAGTCCCAATCTGCTCATTTTATGTGACAACGAGAGCAGTAAGTACAGCTGGCACGCAGAGTGATAGGCCTTGACAAGCAGGAATCAGACCCAGGTGACAATAGTCAGCTCTGCCTTGGCACAACTTGGAATAGCAGATCCTTTGGTATATGAGTGGTGGGTTCTCAGTAGGACTTCTCTGCAAGAACTTCCAGTTGAACAGCTTCTCAAATTTAAGGTCCTTCAGTATAGCAGTAACATAGGCAGAAACCCTTCTCCCTGCATCTTTTTCCAACTCCTGGTTCCTAGAACAGGCCCCTAGTCTGCTGTGCTTGTTGGGTGTCCACCAAAGAGCCATTAATGGATTCTACTCACTGTATTATGGATGGGAAAGCAAGCTATTATTCTGTTCTGTGTGGGTGTGAGTAGCTGCACTTATTAGAAGGGAAATGAATGGATTTAACGGTCTGATTGTTGTGCCCTTCAGTCAATCCACAAATCATGGTATAATGTAGGCATTCCTAATTATTTGTGAGGAGGAGTAGGTTCCCCAAACCATGTGCATACACAAATCACCAAACACTCAAAAGCGTTTTATGACTATTTGCTGTATTGATATAGATTTCAAATGTTTCCTCCTGTCATCTCTAGATTAATATGCAACACCAAACTGGGAAAGTTTGGATCTGAGTTATCTACTAAGACACATCTGAGAAAGCCTTGGTTCCCCAACTTGCTTCCACTAGAAAACAGCAGAAAGTTCTAATAGGTGAGGCCTAGAAAGACATGCAGTGTTCAGGGACAGGCCCTTGCAGGAGACAGTAGGCATCTGCTACTTATTTATTCAAACTTCTGTTTCTCACCATGGGGTGAACAAGTTCTCTCTGCCACACTCTCTGCCATGATGCCTCAACATAGACCCCTAAGCTGAGGGCAGCCAGTGATGAGGACCTCCAAACTAGTTAAAGAAAATTAGTCTGTTTTCTTATTAAGCTGAATAACTTAAGTGCTTATTACAGTAACAGGACTATCTCAGGCACAAAGCTAAAATATGATCTTGGTAGAGCTAAGCGAAATCTTTTTTTTCCCCTTCCCTTCCTTTCCTTTATCTTCCTTGGTGTCTTCCTATCCTCGCACTAAAAATGACCCCTGTATGACACAAGATACCATCTGTTCAAAACCACATCTTACACGAAGCCATCATTACCTTCCTGAAAGGAACATTCTTCCTCTATGCTCATTGGTGTTTGCAAATTTCTCTGTTTGCAAAGCCCCACCCTGAGAATGAGCTGAGATTCTCTTCTCCACTTGTGTTTGCCTATTCTATCCCAGCAACAATCTCCATCCCTGCAATTTTTCCAGAAGCGGTCCCCCAGGCTCCTGATGGCAAACCATGAGCAGCCATATTCTGTTATGCCGAAGTCCCTGAAACTGTGTCCATGCGGTGGCAGTGAACTTGGCCATCCATTCCATAAAGAAACTCAGATCCACTTTTGTTCTTGGCACCTATTTGGTAGGTCCACTCATTTTTGTCTCTGATTTTTGTAAATCTGAACTGAAGTGAGTCAAAGCTGATATTGTTCACTTTCCTAAGTACCCACCCCTGCAATGAGCATCAGGTGGCTCTGATGCAGGCTTACCACAACCCCACCCTCCACCCCTGCACTTGGCCCCTGCAGCAGCGGGCTCTATGCACCCTTTGATGAATAGTCTCTTCCATTGCTTCAGCAGGAGCCTCAGCATTTGAGTGGAAATGTTTTCCTTCCTCAGATCTCTGCTGCCCTGCATCTCAGCAGCAGGGATTTAGCTGCCATGAAGAGAATGGTGCTCCAGGGAAGAATTCTCTATTCTGTGAAGGATGCTGGAAAAATACCAGGGATCATGTAGGCTGGAGGAAAGGCAGAGAACTAACTCCCCAGTCTTGGGATCCCTGTAGGGCACCCCCTTCTCTATGGGCCCATAGGGGACATTATAGGAGATCCACATAAAGAGTATTAAAAATTTACATAGTGAGATTCCAACCTAGACCTATTGAACCAGACCCAACTGGGCTCAGAACTAGGATAGCTAAATTTTTAACAAGCTTCCCTGTGATTCTGATGCCTGATCACACTGTATCATAAAATGGCTGTGGGGAGACATTTTAAATGTAACCATCTTAAAGCCAATTAAATTATTGTTAAATAAGTGTCGATATGAATGCCCAATTCATAACTTTTATGCTTTAATTCTCTCTCTCTCTTTTATAGGCACTGTTTAATGACTTAGTAACTTGGAGGATAAAAATGAATGAAATATTTATTTATTTTCCAAAACTTTCCCACCCTTCTCAGTAAAAACATGGCTGCTTATCACTGGTAACCCACCCTATGGGGGAATCAGGACTGTGGTCTTCCCAAAGGCAAAAATCACTCCTTGTCTTTCCAAATGAGGCAACCCTAAGGCAATGATTTCACATATATATGACGATAAAAAATAATTGTGGGCATAGACATATACATGAACTTTGAATGCAAGCATATTCCAACACAAAACACCTATACTGAGTTTAACAGCTTAGCCATGGTCTTTAGTAAAAGATGGCAAAAAGTATATTCAAGGGAAAGAAAGAGGCAGACTAATTGGAAAGGAGAATTTCTACTTTAAACATCATTTGTCCAGATAATAACAACTGTTAAAGTTTGTTGGGCAGTTCTTATTTATCATGTCAGAGATGTGCTATATTAATTTCTCCTAATTCATTCACCAAGCAAAGCCCTATGAAGTAAATATTGATCTTATCTAAACTTTATTAACAAAAGCATTCACATCAACGCAATTTTCGGAGACCTCTCAGCCTCATATCACAACCTGATAATAGTAGCCTAGGACTGGCACCTTGATGTTAAGGTCCAAAATCTGTTTTTAATGCTTCTCTGCTATTTGGATGTCATCAGGTTAATTTTTGAAAGAAACAATGTTATTATTATACTAATGACAATTATATATATATATATAATATACATTATACATTATATATAATATATAATTATATTATATATTATATTATATCTAATTATATGTATAATAAATTCCAATTATATGTGCATACATAATATATTCATGTTTGTGAAGATGTATGTGAGGGGATACAGGTGTATGTGGGCAGCACAGAGTAATGTAAATTGTCTGCCTCAATCATATGTCTTAAGACTGAGTATATTATCATAGGGTAACCTTCTGTTACTTCTCATATAATCTTTATTTAGAAAATAGTCCTAGGGGTCTTATTCTTAAGAGGAGGACTTTACACATGGCAATGGACCATAGAAGTGAAAGACTGCTGAAGCTCTTCTTTACCATCCATAAACCACTGAAAACATCTACAAGTTAGAATTTCCCCAAAGTTCCAGACATTATCAAACACAAGAGATATGCTTAGTAACCATAGGTGCCTTTATTAGATGTCATTTTAACAAGTTCTGGCCTTGGGATGGGCACACATCCCCATTTAAGTATATGGCTGGCTCTTCATCAAAGGCTCCTTACACACAGGCAGAGTGTGGACAGAGAACTGTGTGAGAGCTGGTTTTTGACTTGGAAGGTGGAAGGCACCAGAATTTGGGCTTGAGGTCCAGTGTCAGTGCTACCTAACTGTTTGTGCCTCTCATATGTGAGGCAACAGCAGCCAGCCCAGGACAGTGAGCACTTCTTTCTGCTCTTTGCATACTGAAAATGAACAAGTGGGCGGGCCTCTTCCCAAAGCGAGGCATGGCTGGCTGTGATCTCTTTATGTCCTAAACAGAAACATTTCCACAGCTGACATCTTTATCTTCCTGTGCCTGTGGTTTGATTCCCTGGAGAGAGATAACTTTGCAAGGAGTAAATGAAGCTGAAAGATGCGTCATGCTTAGGCCCTGTTTTAAGGTCTTAGAGTTTTTACCACTTCAGACATTCCAGCCCATTCTAAGAAAGCAGACATATCATCCGTCAGTCATCTTGCTGTGTATCAATGGGATGATAAATCATAGAACCAGTCATGATTTG
The DNA here is from genome assembly GCF_963924665.1 of Micromys minutus. Classification (NCBI taxonomy): domain Eukaryota; kingdom Metazoa; phylum Chordata; class Mammalia; order Rodentia; family Muridae; genus Micromys; species Micromys minutus. Next base: position 19,835,729 of record NC_137966.1, read on the forward strand.
AGAGGACATTATGTTAGAAGGATCAGAAGGCCATTTGGTTGTAATACCCATTTCCAGGTATGCAATCTTGACATTGTCTTAGGGAGCTTCTGGGTCTTTATTTCTCTGTGGTCATTGCTAGTGATGGTTAACCACAACATTTCCAAGTCAGGTTACTTAAGGTAAACTTAATAAACAAGTCATTTAAAATCTATGTTTGTGGAGTGCATAGACAGTATAAGCCCTGGGCTATTAAAACAAGACATGTTCTTATGCCTAGGTCTGCAGGGTGAGAGGACAAACAATTCTCAGAATTCAGAGAGAACAAAGGAGGGAATCAGTCTAAGTTGAGCCTTGTAATAAATCCCCTGGCCCCTCTCTGCCTTCTTTCTAGTTAGCAGGTAAATCCCAGTTAGCCCAATGGCACAGAGTGCTGGAAACTGTGGAACCTGAGGACTAAATCAGCAACTTTTCCTGAAGGGTAGAGAGCAATAAAGAGAAGATGGACAGTGGGCCAGCAGGGATATACAGAGAACAACAATTCCCACTTCATACATCACCCTTTCACAACCCCCTCCAGACTTCTGAGCATTAGGGTGGGGAGAAGGCAAGAAGGTAGTCACTAGCATAGTCCTAACAGCAAGATAGCTTTGCTTCCTGCTTCCCATAGAAACCAGGGTTCTTCAGTAAACCGTCTACCCTCCTGCAGCCTCTATCTTAATTTACTTGTTGCTTTGACAACTTATCTCACGAAAAGCAACTAAAGGAGGGAAAGGCTTTATCACTGTTTGGAAGGAGAATGTGCCATGGTGGGAAGGCGTCGTAGCAGAAGTATGAGCTTCTCATGGGAAGCAGAAAAACATTGATGCTGGTGCTCATCTCAGTTTCTCCTTCTGATTCACTTTAGGAGTCTAGTCCATGAGATGGTGTGGCACATAGTTAGGGTTGCTCTTTCTATTTTAATTAACCTACTGTAGTAATTCCCTCCTGGACATGTTCAGAGGTTTGCATCAATGGTGACTCTAACTCCTATCATATTGACAAGGTTAACAATTACAGTGTTCCTTCTCTCTCCTATACATTACAGTACATTATATGATACATAAAACACTTGGGCTAACGATGACTGAAAAATCAGCCACTGCTTCTGTTCCTTATATGACTTTTTTGTAGGATCATCACTGAATGAATTTTATTATAACTAGTCTATTGTATCAGCCGCTCCTCTCCATACTGAATGTAAATTCCAGAAGGGATATTTTTATTTGTAATTTCAAGGGTTGGGAGATGGAAGCAGGAGGGTCAGGAAGTTTAGGCTAGCCTTACATGCCTAGAAAGTTTGAGGCCAGTCTGGCTATATGAAAAATATTTTAAAACAAAACAGTAATTTTTAAATAAAGGGTTATATAATGCAGGGCACCAAAATTTGTATTTTCTGGACAATTTTGAGTTTGCATCCATGGCTCTGCCTTCTTGAAATTCTGCAGTTCTATGGTCTGGGTGTTGTTTGCTGCAGAGAATTTGGCTTCCTTTGTCTGGAAGCTGTGGAAAACACACATATACTAGGAAATAACTGTGCATGTGAGGGGGGCTTATCTCACCTTTAAAAACAAAGAAAGAAACTACATCTCATACTTTGAATGCTTCATTTGGTTTCCCTGATTTCTTAAATGTAGCTTTTCAGTGAAGACCACTTTCTGTCTTAACATATACAAAAATAAACAGATAAATAAATTAGAGCTAGCATGGTTACTTTTTTTTCCTTAAGACACCTGCACATGCTTCTTGTAGGAATTCCCCTGGTGTGTGCTAATCTGTGGGTTTTTCTGTAGATACTGGAAAGCAGTGGCTGTTCCTCTTCTCCCCCAAGCCTCTGGCCAGATTTTGAAGCAGTCCCTAGTGTACAAACTATTGCAGTTAACTCTTTACTACCTAAATCTAATTGCTCCCCCTCAACTCACTGGATATTTCTGGTCATCTTTTGACCCCTCAAACTTTGTATCCTCCATTCTTCTATCCTTTCAACTTTAACTTCTTCTTCTCCTCTATTCCTCCACTCCCCTCCCTGTTCCCTTCCCTCTTACTCTTTCTTTCTCTTTATATTTTTTCCTTATTTCTTTTATCTTCTCTCTAATCCTTTCTCCTTGCTCCCTCTCCATTGGGCTCTCCTGTCTCCCTCCTTTCCATCCTTCTTCTTCCTACAATACAGATCACTATTTAGAGTTTACATTCTCACCTGGAAGCCTGCTTGACTTCACCCTCAACCTTTTTGGCTCATTAGCAGTAGTTATATCTAGATACATGCCTTCCTGCCAGTCTCCAGGCTACACAATCTTTGGAACCATGCCCTAGTTTCATTACCTCTGATGATCATGATCACTCAGGAAAATTTTTTCTTTTCATTTCATAATGGTGGAAGTTCCCTGAGCATATATGCTCCTCTTCTGGGATACTCACTGCTGTGCCCTCTATACAAACAGTGTTCTGGGTAGTCAGGGCTGAATAAACATAGCTCATGCTACATAACAATGAAGGGACTGGAGGTACTTTTAATATAAGAGCTTAGGGTATGAAATCAAAAGGGTATGGATACAAATCTGATTGTGCACATGTATGTGTGTGTGTGTGTGTGTGTGTGTGCATATGTGTGTATGTGTGTATGTCAGGGATGTGTGTTCTGATGCTTGCAAAGCCACTGTTGCTAAGCTCATGTTGGATGTTCTCTAGCCAACCAGACAAGCTGAAAGTGACTAACATGTAAACTAAGAAAAGGAGTGACTGGAGGCACGGGCCATTAATCCCAGCAGAGGGAGGCAGAGGGAGGAAGATCTCTCCTTTGAGGGCAGTCTGCTCTACAGCGAAAGTTCCACAACACCCATGGCTACACAGCAAAGTCCTGTATCAAAAACAAACAAACAACAAAACAAAAGGACTGAGAACACCATCCTTGACAACCGTTCTCTACATGTGCATGCACATTAAGGCTCACACATATGAAGACACACATATGCGCACACACACACACACACACACACACACACACACACACTGTTAAAATGAAAAAACAAAAATCAACCAGGTATTATCACTGGCATTTCTTCTAATTTCTCCCCAGTGACTATATTTCTGGTGGGTCCCTTCATGCCCCATCTTATCTTTTCCAGATCTTGTCCCCACCTTCCCTAGGACAACTGTGATTAGGAACACTGTTGACTTTTACACCCTCTTCTTCAGCAGATGGCTTCACTCCTGCCATGCAAGATTGGGAGTTTTTAGCTTCAGATACATGTTGGCACCATATAGGCTGTAATAAAGGTGGACAGAGACTTGGATACTTCCCCTTTAGAGTAGACTTAGTTGGTCAGTGGTGTTCTGGGCATCGGGGTTTTTGAGAGTTCATTGCTGAGGTGATGAATCTGTGGTGACAGACAGGTCCTGGGGGAGGTAGGAGACCAAAGTATAAAATATTTTAATTGGGGGGGAGCAGCAAATATCACATATGAGAGGAGGCTAGGGCTAGGTGACAAAAGAATGAACCCAGTACATACTTGACTGAAGCCCCTTGAAGTCAGAAATGAGGCTGCCTCTCTGTATTAACTAAGCACTCTATGTCTCTACATCAGTTCATCTGGAATAAACTTGTTAGACAAAATAAATTATATATTCTTCAACTTCAGCTCATACACATGCTGATATACACCCCCTAACACACATAAACATATATCCATACACAGGTGAAAATAACAATAATAATCCTTGAGATTTAAGAAGTGGGAGATAAACAAAAAATAAAGGAAAATAGTAACTAAACTAGGAATCGTATATATTTAATAAATTAGAAAGTATATCAATCAATTGTGCTTGTATGTGTGTATGTGGGCACCTCAGTTTAGATTATTTAATCTTTTAATTTTTCTACAACAAGCACACATATAACCACCTATAGAGAATGACTAATAACCAACGAATCCCAACCATGTCCACCACCAGCAACATCAAAACAGAAACTTTGCAATGCAGCCTGGAGAAGCACCACTTTGTCAGATGCCAGGGCATGCAGTCCCCAAAGCAGATGTCATCTTGTGTCGCTGGGAAGTTAAGATGCTCATGCTGCAGCTACGGTGTGCAAGCTCTCATGCTTGAGTTCCAAGTGAGCAGGCAGGAGCCAGTCAGCAGGATGCCAGAAAAGTAACGTGCTTGTCCCAGTCCCAAGTCTAGTGTTTTATTCACGGGTCCACATTGCAGCTCTTCAATAGTTTATGAAACACCTCCCATCTCCTGGACATTCTGCTACCATCTGAGCAGACATATTCTATACTTTGAAGCCAATTGTATTCTTAAAAGCTTGGCTCCTAACCTTCATCAAAGAGAGAAAAATGCTAAGCAGTAAGGGTTGAATGCATCTGATAAGGGAAACCACTAGTGTGTGGATATTGTCACGGGGTTTAGCTCATATTTTAAATCAGTAATATACAATATGATGTTTCTGGAATCCCTGGGCAAGCCACAACTTTCCAAAGATTCACAAGCAATATTGTTGCCTACACCAGGTAAACAGCAGCCTTCTGGTATATATCAGAAACATGCTTTTCTGTATTCTAAGCAGTTTTTGACATCATGTTTTGCTTTATTGCAATCCATGATGCTTTTCCAATGGCTTAAAAATCTAGTTATGATAGTAGCTGTGAGGAAACTGGTCTGCATGGGGCCAGAGAAATTTAATTTTTAGCTTTAAAAAAAGTACCAGAAAATTCAATTTTTCTCACATTTAGGGGTTCTTAGAGTTATTCCAGCTTGCATAACTAGTATATTAGAGAATGTGCTACTATGGGTGATTTTTTAGTACATTTATTATTTATGAAACACAGAGGAAAATAGCTAGGAATGATTATTTCAAGGAATCTCCGGTAGCTTTTATTATTATTATTATTGTATTTGGAGAAGTTGCTCCTGCTGTTTTAATTCAAACATTAAAAGTTAAATCTCTTTTCATCCCAACCTACATTTTTAAAAAGCTGCTTTAGCCCTTATTATAGAGAACAGACACTTTGTGTAAGGAAGAGTGCCCAGGATGTGATTCTGGAGCTGGGGTTTATGGAGAATCAGAATCATTCTTCCCAACACATCTTGGAGGAAACAAGAGAGAGAAAAAAAAAAAAACAGTCAGTCTCAGGTCAATTTCTGTATTTCTTACTTCTATATCTCTGTTTCTGTCTGTTTGTCTGTTTGTTTATCCAACCATTTACTTTATCACCTATCCATCTATCTATCTATCTATCTATCTATCTGTCTGTCTGTCTGTCTGTCTATCTATCTATCTATCTATCTATCTATCTATCTATCTATCTATCTATCTATCTATCTATATCTCTATCTATCTATCATCTATCCATCTATCTTTCTGTCTATCTATCTCTATTATCTGTCTATTTATCATTATATTATTTATCTATATATTATCTATCTATCATTTATCTCTGTCTCCTCTCAGAACCTTTTCTTTCAGAGATCTCCCAAAGTACAAAACCAACACCCAGTGAAGAAAGTTTTCAGGCCAGTTTCCCAGTGTGTGAAAGCAGGTAGAGGAGTGGCAACCTACATTACCTTCTGACTGTTGCTTGCTCTAGGAAATGGGTCACTGGTATTGGGTCTTGAAAATTATACTTACTTTAGTTGAAGCAACATCTCTTTTTGGTTGGGCAGGATATGAGAAACAGCAACTGCATGCATCAGCTGCCACTGGGCTCAGGGGATAGTCCCACTACCAAATCTTCTCCCTAAAATCAGTTGAGACTGTCAGCCAAACTATTCCTCCCTGAGTATGCCATAGTATCAAAACACAATATGAAAAGGAGAGTCTCCACAAAGGTATCCGAATGGTCAATATGCAGCATATGGCAAGATGGTCCCTTTTCACATCAAAAATGTAAATCAAGAGACTGGAAAGATGGCTCAGTGGGTGAAGTGCCCACTGTTGGGCAAGCATGTGGACCTGAGCTCAGCCTCCGTGTAAAAGCCATGTGCAGCAGCACACATCTGTAACTCCAGCCCTTGGGACCAAGACAGGAGAGACCCTGATGCTAACTGGCTGGTCAACTTAATCAAACCACTGAGATCAGTGTTCAGTGAGAGACTTTGGCTTAAAGAGTAAAGTAGATAAAGATCAAGAAGATACCCAACATCAATCATTGACTTCTACATGGACATACACACAAATGGGAGTGTCCCCATATGCATATGCACACATGCATGAACAAGTACAGATACCATACACACCTAAATTTCTCTCTCTCTCTCTCTCTCTCTCTCTCTCTCTCTCTCTCTCTCTCTCTCTCTCTCTCTCTCTCTCTCACACACACACACACACACACACACAAATAAACAAAAGTCACAATTATAAAGAGATAGGCCTTTGAGTCCATTAGCACAACAGCTGTAGTTCCTCATAAGAAGGTTGGTGTTAGTGAGAAGCTATAGTTAGATTTTGCTAATGGAAACATACCATGAACTGGGTGCCACATATAGTGGCCAGCATGCTTGCTTTGAAATTTCATTACTGAGACAAAGCTGCTAAACAGGAAGGTAAGTGGGATGCCTACATGGCTTTATGAAAAATAGTAGAAAATTCTTCTTGGTGGTTATGTGGCTGAGCAAGTAGAGAGTGACCTTTACTAGGTAGGTGGCATAAGAGTGCAAGATTCTGTTGGGCAACACATTTTTTTTAGGTCGTTGATAGAATTTGACCCATGGAAAATGAAAACTTGGACTCCTGTGCCTATAAACCACCAAATGCCAATGTGTAAATATGCTTCCTTCGCCCTCTTGGGAGTTGATGAGTATCATTTTGGTAGAGGGGTGTCTTCTCAATGCAAAAAAGCATTTGCCAGCATCAGGATGACTTGGGGCTTTCCTTACTTCTTGAGGGTTTCTTTCTTCTCTGAGGGTTCAGCTCTCATGAGCTGGATGGATGCTGGTCCTAATTTACTGTGTTCCATTTGTTGTGAACTGTGGGAGGATATTACCTTTAGGATATTCTTCTGAATATTAAATTAGAATAAATTAAGGCATGTTGCCTATTAAACTTAAATCAGAGTTGAGTAATTGCCTTTCACTTTATGCTGTTAAGTTTGTTGGGGATGTAATACATTTGTTTTAATTACCAAGTTGGTGCACTGACTCTCAATGAACATGGGCACAGATGCTGGTAAACAAAACCTTTTGGGTGATTTCATGAACTTTAAATAATGCCTAATTAGATACATTTTATTAGTGCCCTTTCTCTGATTGTGACTTTTTTTCTGATTGTTTAACATTGAACAGTTGAGTTCTGATGTTAACCTGGCATCATCAATTTCCCTTGCAATGATAGTCAGGTCTATGTCTTATCAGTGTTTAATATGATCTCAAAGCCACAGTTTAAATGATGGTCTGTATATGCAGTGTGCACACACTGGTATGGGTTTGTTGTGATGGCGTCTCCCATTTTATTGATGCAACAGCTAAAGGCTTAGTAGAGGGAGCATGGAGTTAGTGTTCAAGAAAAGGAACTTAAACAGCTGGGAATGAGATATAATACTGGACATTGAATTTCTAAACTGAATATATACTTCTTACATTCTATATTGGTGATGCAAATACAAAAAGAAATGCTGCATGTTAATACATGAATAGATTTTTTTTCATCTCTTCGACCTTACTCTTGAAGAAACAATTGTTTGAAAAAATTTACCTGCTTTTCAAGTAGACCATTGGTTAATAACATAGTGGAAATCAGAACACAGGCTTTCACACTATTAATATGCTCTTTTCAGGGGTGAGAAATAGATTATTTTGTACTTTCAAAATATGAATACACAAAAATTTATCCCTTTCTTCCTTCCTTTATGCACAAACCTCACACATAAATACCATATAACACGGTGTGTGAATCTGGGCCAATTTTGCTCAAAATGATAACCAAATACAGTATCTATAATAGTAAAGAATATAAGAATATGCAATTTAGTTTAAAACTTGGCTGTGGTGTGTGTGTGTGTGTGTGTGTGTGTGTGTGTGTGTGTGTGTGTGTGATTTATCTTGAGGTTAATGAATGAGCCACATGTAACTTAAACCAAATTTCAGATTTTTCATTAAGAATGTATCATGTAGATGGTAGAAGATAAATGTCAAGACTCCTGGTGATTTACTATCTATTACAGAATTCTACTCCATAATACATTATTTAATCAAAACTCCCACTTAAATGAGACAGTAAAAGTGGCATGGGTAATATTTAAAGTTTGCATAATTCACACTATACATGCATATTTTTAAGGCTTAGATAGCTTGTGTCTGACTTGAGCACAAAGTCCCTGTTGTTGCCCATTTGGGTCATAATGCCAATGGAACTGCTGTGCATTGCTGTAGCCAGTCTGAATTTTGTGAGCTCTTTAAATTCAAAAGAACAAAGTACGGTGTCTGTTTTGCATTAGACAGTTCTAAGGCCTTAAGAATTTAGTACTCACTAAAGCCCCTCAAATCTTCTATCGACAACAAAATCTTCTGTTTATTGGGTGATGGCTGTTTGTCATAAAGTAACAGCCGTCCTGGGTCATAGATGTAGGTTGATGGCTGGCCTGGTGTGATGGTTTTTGGGTGATAGCTGTTGTGGGATGACAGAAATTGTGGGGTGACTGCTGTCGTGGGGTAACAGCAGTCATAGGGTGATGGTTGTCATGGGGTGATGGCTGTTAGGGATGACAGTTATGGTGGGATAAGGGCTATCATGAGGTGATTTCAGTCATAGGGTATCAGGTACACATATAACAAGGAGACAATAGTTCTTCAGCTCATGAGTGAAATTCCTCTAAATATAATCATCCTTCTATTAAAAACCAGGGAATTGCATATTTAGGGAGTATGTTTTGTGTGTGTGTGTGTGTGTGTGCTCGCCCAGAGACGAAAAGAGAACCTTAGATCTCTCAGTGTTGGAGTTCACTAGTATTTGTAGAGCACTGAGATCTGAACTCTGGTTGTCTTGATTGTGACACATGTGCTCTTAACTACAGAGCATTCTCATTTAAGAAATGATGTTGTGTAATTGGCCTACATTTATATAGTTAATGAAGAATTGTGGTGCACTATGAAATTCCCATCTGGTGTTAACCAGAGCTGGATACAAATAAGCTTCATTTTGTTTTTAAAAATCATTTTTGTTGCAATCTTATACATGTATAAAATATATTTTTGTTTTAAAATTTGTGTGGCCTTTTTCATGACAACTAACCAGACAGAACCTCAATTTTCTGAAACCAAGGAAATACCTAATTTTAAATATATAAGAAGGTCCTTAGGTTAGAGAGATGTTTCTATGCATACTACTCTTGCAGAGGACCTGACTTTAGTTCCCAGTGCATATACTAAGCAGCTCCCAACCACATGTAACTTCAGCTCCAGAAGGACCCAATATCTCTGTCTCTATAGGCACCTATACCTATGTAATTCCCAAACACATGCAATTAAAGTAAAACAAATATTTAAAAAGAAAAGTCTTTTAACATAACACAATAGTACCTAGAATCTTTAACACATTATTCCTTTCCTGTACAAGGACTATGCTGAGGGATTTCTTAAAGTAATTTGCCTCTGTTTTCCATAGGATAGAAGTTCCCACAAAGGTTCCCAGTGTCACCAGGTGCACTCTCTTCCATCCATACCTGCCATGTGTCCTAAGAATAGATTTCTCTATGAATCAAATATCACATGACATATTAGGTCATGAAGTAAAACTTAACAGTAATAAGATGTCATTAAGGAGATACAGAAACACTGAGTATCCTGTGTGATAGACTGAGTAATGGCCCTGTCCCTAAAGATGAAAAGCTGAAGAAACTGAACTTTGCAGCTAAATTGTAGCTGAAAGAATCAAGATAAAGCCAATTACACAGATAACATCTCCTAGGGGATGAAGACTGAGGAAGACTATTGATGTCATCTGTTAGTGAAAATCAAGAACAAAGGTAGCCCTTGTATTTGGTGATAACAGTCTTATAGAATCCAGGGTATAGGAAGAGATGTGAGAATTGGGTAGATAGGATAAAGTAATGAAACCACACACAGGTGTTTCTTCTGGACACATATTTGGGGGGGGATTATCAAGAGACTGATTTATTACCAAACTGGGATGGAAACCAAAAAGGGGTATCTTCAAGTCACTCTTAGGGAAGATTGTGGTCTCTGAGTGGGCTGCAAGAAGGGCTGGTCTTGGAAGGTTCCAAGTGGTACTCACCATCTGTTTTGTGCCAAACACAAGGTCTGGTGAGTGTCATGATTCACGTGAGAGACCCGACATTACTGTCAGCTTTGTGAGATGTTTCAGGATGGAATGAAGCAAACTGGATTCCCTGAAGATACCCTTACTTCGATTCCACTGCAAAAACTGGAGGTGCAATGATGAATATCTTTTATGAGTTACTTGTCTTAGTGCTCTAAATGAGACCATACCCTAACAACAACTACCCAATTAACACTAAAGGAGGGGGGGTTTACTGTATTTTATGTGAGAGTATGAGGGAAGTCTATCATAATTGTAGGAGCTTGAAGCAACTGCTCGAATTGTGTCTGCCTTCGGGAAGCAGAGAGCAAAGGATGCTCACACCCATCTCATGCTCTGCTTTCCTACCAAGCCCATGGAGTGCCTCAGTCCATGCCTTCTCATGGAAGTTAACTTAATCTAGGCAATCTCCCCCGGAAATGTCTAGAGGTTTGTCCCCCAGATGAGTTCAGATCCTGCCAAGTTGACAATCAAAATTATCCATCGTACCTCTTGATGCTGGAAGTCACTCATGTCTAGTGAAGATCTCTTTGGTCTGGTGAACTGAGCAGGTGCATTGGCTTGAGCAGGTTGTTATGTCAATTGCAGTGGATGCCAGTTTTCATATCTCCAAAGCCACCATGGCCAAATGTGCTCACTGTGTTTGGAGGGATACACAACCATCTCAACGGCTGAATCAGATAAAGAGGAAGAATCCTCTTGCCTTCGAGTTAGGTATCTCTGAAAAACAATAGGCTGAGCCTGGGATGAGGTAAGGTCTAGGTTATATGAAAACCATATCCTTTCTTGGTCATGTCCCTGAGCATCTTACAACCTTATAAGTAATAACTAATGGTGGTTAGCTTAGACCACAGCAGGAGCAACAAGTGGCAGGTTCTGGCTTACTTTGAAAAGCACATAGGGAATGACTTTATAAAGTGACTAGAGTAGTTTCCAAATCTCGGGTTAACTAGTGAATCACTCTCCAGTTTTTATAACTTATAATTGTACATCATAGTCTCTTATGCAGAGAGCCATGATCTAATAGCTAAAGACATGGTTTCCAATGCAACTTTTATAGGTGTAGATGAGCCTCATATATCATAGTTTTCTTTTATAGGAGCATAGGCCACATTCAAATTAGAAATGAACCCATGACCTAGAGATTTCTGGCCATGTTCTGCCAGGATCCAATTAGCACCTTGAATTGATTGGTGATGTCTGATTCCTGGGTGGGCACAAATTTGCAGCTCTCAGCTATTCTGTCTGTGAATGAAGGTCGACTGAGAAGTGGCAGATTGCTGTGTTGAGGACTCTTGGCCCTCCAGGGTAGAAAGAGTCATGACCTTCAACAGGACTTATTCTTCTCTGAACATTCTGCATCCCATGTTCGGATGCATTATTCAGGCCTTGTGAAGACTGAACTGAGACCATCTCAGGTCCCAGAGCTCCTTTGCTGAGATCATTTGGAGGTGGGAGGAAGAAATAGAGAAGAGAGCATAAGGAAAAAAAAAGTGTGGCCTCACTCAATTCAGAATGCCACACAGGGAAGCAAACTACCTCAGTCACCCAATTGACACATGTCCTTGGGTGTGTCATGTGACCTTTCTTAGCCTATCATTATGGTGATAAGAGCTTACACATGGGTATTTTTCCTGGAGCAGGTATGTAATATAAGCAGTCAAGGCTGACCATGTGCTGACCTACATAAACAGTGTATTCCACTCTAGATGACCTTATGAAAATGTCTACTGAAGGGTGCAAGATTTTCTGCTTTATAAAAGAAAATACAGATTACTTTATGATTTTAATATAACTTTTCATAATTATTTGAGCACTTCATGTACAGGAACCATATATTTTGATCATTATTTTTCCTTCTTTACTCTTCTCTCTAACTTCTTCCAGTCCCACTTGCCACTGCCAATTCCACTCCCTCTTTATTGTCAAACCCTACATAGAGTAACTGGTGCTGCTTATATATGTTTGTGTGCAGAGCCATCCACTGAAGCATGGCCAACCTCCCATGACCACACACTGAAAGAAAACTGACTCCCCATCCTTTATCAGACATTGGCTATTAATAGCCCCTTATGTTGGATGGTGACTTTTGTCTTGTGCAGTCAACAATGCCTATGACCTCACAAGTCCATCACTTCTCTCATGTCCAGGAAACAGTCTTTCTCCCTGTTCTCTCCCAAGTTTTGGCGCTTACAATTTTTCCATTTCTCTTCCATGATGTTCCTTGAGTCTTGAGGGGTGGGGAGATGATAAAAAGATCTCATTTATGACTGAGCACGCCACAGACCCCCATTTTCTGCCCTTGGACATAATGTGAATTCTGAGTTAACCGCTGTTTACTGCACAAAGAAGCTACTCTGAAATGGACAGAGAGCTGTGCTATTTTTATTTTTAAGATAGGAAGAGTTCCACTAAGTCATAGTTTTAGAAAATACTGTTATGGCTGTACCATGCAGACCTTTGGTCATCTGTTCACAACTTTGCTATTCACCTTAGAATACAATCTGGTTCCCAACTCTGCTCTCAGGAAAAATTCAGCACAGCTAGATGCACAGGAGTATTTAGTCTGAGGTTTCAGGAGGAGTATCTATAACCCATACAGATGTCCTGTTGCATACACCTCTAGAGCAGCCAGCCATTAATAACTCTAAATAGGGGATGTTGAGGCTTCTGTATATCCATTTGAGGTGGAGTAATTTGAGAGTTGAGATCAACAACTATTTCTCAACAAAGGACTATATATAGCAAACATTTTAGAGTTTGGAAGCCATATGGTATATATAACATCCTAGCTGTGCAACTTTAGTGAAAATAGGATTAGCTTTGTACAATAACATATGGGTGTGGCTGCCTTCCAATAAAACTTTATTTACAATAGCAGCCAGTTAGCTAGGCCTGACCATCTGGCATCATACTGACCCTGAGTAGTGTATCTGTGCTTTGAGAAAGTATGTTTTGTGTATTTTCTGAGATTTCTCATAGAAATAACTCTTGTCCATACAGTTAACTGGCCCAATGATGGGTTTTTCTATTAGTGTCTTTACTTCTTCAAACCTCCTTGTTACCTCTCTATATTTACTATCTGCATACAGAACCTGGTTTCTATAAACATCTAGATGCACTATGTGTGTGAATGTAGAGTTTGGAGTCTATACTAGTTGCTTTTCTTTTGCCATAATAAAATAACATGACCAAAAGCTACTTAAGGAAGCATTTATCATTGTTCCAAAGGGATAGACCCAATCATGGCAGAGAAGGAAGTGTTCAATGGCAACAACAGAGAGTAGTGGTACAGTGGCAATAACAGGGAGCTGGCTGGTCCCATTTCCTCCTGTGCGGAGGATACAGCAGGAGAACAGGAAGTAGAACAAAGTTATAGATCATTAGAACTTGTCCCTGTGATGTACCACACCCACCAAGGCCAGTCTGCTAGTTGCAATGTTCTCTAAAGAACAGGTAGGAGAGTATGGGTAGGTGATGTCTAGTATTAAGTAACAAAGGTTGAGAGACCACGGGAACTTGTGAGTCTTCTTGTGAAGGGAAATCACTCTGCTCTTTACCGAGTCTGTTAAGGATCTGCCAATAAGATAATCCAAGGCTCTTTGGATGTTGTTCATTTTCCTCCTGCGATTTGAACCAAGGTCTCTCTTTCCATTAATCAGATATGTTGACGTCAAGATCTGGATATAGGCTTGGAATCTGCAATACATGTTCTGCAGTTGGTTCAGAAGAGAAAGCACAGATGGATATGCGGAGCTTCTGCCTTCAACTGGTCATGTTTCAGTCAGCTGGGAACATATGCTTTCAGGAAAGATGTAGGAAAACACTTAAGGCAGGAGGGGCTGGAAGCTGAGAGAAGTCTTCTGGTAACACGAATGGGCCTGCATTCTGCTTCCTTTTGCAGCCAACCTTCTGTGGAATGAAAGCTGTTCTTGTAGCCAAGTAGAACCAGATTTGATTTCTGCACTGCTATAGCTTCCCTAAACATGAATTAAGGTTGGGCCACATGCTAGTGCCTATAGTGAACTTTCCAGTTCCTTCTTTGTTATGTTATACCTGCTCTGACATCTCTCTACCTGGCATGACAGGGACTGAACTCTGTTCCTTCACAGCCCTCTTTTCTCTGTGTGGGTACCACTCTGAGCACACAGCCTGGCCTGTACAGAAACACAGTTCTCTGTGTCTTGCAGACTCATGTGCACTACTGTGGTTGTATCCAGTTGAATCCCAGTTATTTGTTTGCGCATCTGCCCCTGACTCGAGAACACCCCCCCACACTACCCTCTATTCTATCTCCTTATTACAAACAAGGGTGATGACTCAGCAGTTCAGAATTCCCAGTACCTGGCACAGAGTGGACATCTGATAAATGTTTGATGACTTAAATTAGATTGAAGCTGTACAAATTGAGAGTGCATTTGGCCATTATTCCCCAGGCTCAGAAATGCTATGTGAGCAAGGAGACTCATTGCAAGGGTATTAAAATGATACACTAGCCATTCCGGTGTTGGGCACTGTATATAGAAATTGTGAGGTGAGTCTCAAAGATGAAAGGCAGGGTTTGGGAGGGAGAAGCTGAGTTGACTAAGAAAGAAGGGATATTGTATGAAAATGACCCTGGAAGCTACTACCCAACAACAACAACTATTCAAAAAGCCACCGCACCAGTCAGGTGATGGTAGATTTATTACATGTCTCAATTTTTGCCACCACACCAGTCAGGTGATGGTGGATTTATTATGTGTCTCAATTTTTA